>NW_016828141.1:689305-733606 GCF_001698545.2 Rhinopithecus bieti
TAGTCTGTTCCCCCATACTGTTCTCCTGGTAGTAAATAAGTCTTATGAAAGCTGATGGTTGTTTAAGAGATTTCCCCTTTCACTTGGCTCATTCTCTCTTGTCCACAACCATGTAAGATGTGACTTTGCTCTTCCTTCATTTTTACCACGATTATAAGGCCTCCCCAGCCATGTGAAACTGTGAGTCAATTAAACCTCTTTTCTTTACAATTTACCCAGTCTCAGGTATGTCTTTATTAGCAGTGTGAGAACAGACTAATATAGTGAACTGGTACCAGGAGTTGGGTGCTGCTGTAAAGATACCCGAAAATCTAGAAGTGACTTTCGAATTGGGTAACAGGTAGAGGTTGGAACATCTTGGATGGCTCAGAAGAAGACAGATAAATGTGGGAAAGTTTGGAACTTCCTAGAAACTTGTTGAATGTCTTTGACCAAAATGCTGATAGTGATATGGACAATATCCATATCACTGATGTGGTCTCAGATGGAGATGAGGAATTTTTGGGAAATGGAGTAAAAGTGACTGTTGCTACGTTTTAGCAAAGAGATTGGTGGTATTTTGCCCCTGTCCTAGAGGTTTGTGGAACTTTGAACTTGAGGGAGATGATTTAGGGTAGCTGGCAGAAGAAATTTCTAAGCAGCAAGGCATTCAAGAGGTGACTTGGGTGCTGTTAAAAGCATTCAGTTTTAAAAGGAAACAGAGCAGAAAATTTGCAGCCTGACTGTGCGATAGGAAAGAAAACCCCATTTTCTGAGGAGAAATTAAAGCTGACCGCAGAAATCTGAATAAGTAATGAGGAGCCAAATGCTAATCACCAAGACAATGGGGAAAATATCTACAGGGTATATCAGAGACCTTTGAGGTATCCCCTCCCGTCACAGGCCTGGAGGCCTAGGAGGAAAAAATAGTTTCGTGACCCAGGCCCAAGGACCCTCTGCTATGTTCAGCCTAGAGACTTGGTGCCCTGCATCTCAGCTGCTCTAGCCATGGCTAAAGAGGTCAAGGTAGAGCTTGTACCATAGCTTCAGAGGGTGCAAGCCCCAAGCCTTGGCAGCTTACGTGTAGTGTTGAGCCTGCGGATGCATAGAAGTCAAGGATCGAGGTTTGGGTATCTCTGCCCAGATTGCGGAGGATGTATGGAAATGCCTGGATGTCCAGGCAGAAGTTTGCTGCAGGGGCAGGGCCCTTATAGGAAACCTCTGCTAGGGCCATGCAGATGGGAAATGTGGGGTGAAGGCCTCCACAGAGAGTCACCACTGGGGCACTGCCTAGTGGAGCTGTGAGAAGAGGGCCATTGTATTAGTCCCTTTTCACGCTGCTGTTAAAGACATACCCAAGACTGGGAAGACAAAAAGGTTTAATTGGACTTAACAGTTCCACGTGGCTTGGGGAGGCCTCAGAATCATGGCAGGGGGTAAAAGGCACTTCTTACATGGCAGAAGCAAGAGAAAATGAGGAAGAAGCAAAAGCAGAAACCCCTGATAAACCCATCAGATCTCTTGAGACTTATTCACTATCACAAGAATAGCATGGGAAAGACTGGCCCCCATGACTCAATTATCTCTCCCTAGGTCCCTCCCACAACACATGGGAATTCTGGGAGATACAATTCAAATTGAGATTTGAATGGGGACACAGCCAAACCATATCAGTCACCATCCTCCAGACCTCAGAATAGTAGATACACTGACAGCTTGCACTGCACACCTGAAAAATCTGCGGACACTCAACACCAGCCTGTGAAAGCAGCCAGAAGGAAGGCTGTACCCTGCAAAGCCACAGCGGCAGAGCTGCCCAAGACCATGGAAAACCATCTATTGTATCAGCATGACTTGGATGTGAGACATGGAGTCAAAGGAGATCATTTTGGAGCTTTAAGATTTGACTGCCCTGCTGGATTTCAGACTTGCATGGGGCCTTTAGGCCCCCTTCATTTTGGCCAATTTCTTCCATTTGGAATGGGTATATTAATCCAATACCCATGCCCCCATTGTATCTAGAAAGTAACTAAGTTGCTTGGATTTTACAGGCTCATACATGAAAGGGACTTGCTTTGTCTCAGATGAAACCTAAAATTTTGGACTTTTGAGTTAAAACTGAAATGAGTTAAGACTTTAGAGGACTGTTGAAAAGGCATGATTGGTTTTGAAATGTGAGGACCTGAGATTTGGGAGGGGTCAAGGGCAGAATGATGTGGTTTGGCTCTCTCCCCATCCAGATCTCATCTTGAATTGTAGGTCCCAGAATTCTCACATGTTATGTGAGGGACTGAGTGGGAGATAATTGAATCATGGTGGTGATTTCCCCCATACTGTTCTCATGATAGTGAATAAGTCTCATGAGATCTGATGGTTAGATAAGAGGTTTTCCCTTTCACTGGGCTCTCAGTTTCTCTTGCCTGCCATCATGTAAGACATGACTTTGCTCTTCTTTTGCTTCCACCATGATTATGAGGCCTCCCCAGCCATGTGGAACTGTGAGCCAATTAAACCTCTTTTACTTATAAATTACCCAGTCTCAGGTATGTCTTTATTATCAGCATGTAAACAGACTAATACAAGTGTCCTTTTGCCACTTCATGTTTTTGTTTGCTTTGTTGAAGATCAGTTGGCTGTAAGAATTTTGCTTTACTTCTGGGTTCTGTATTCTGTTCCATTGGTCTGTGGCCTACTTTTATACCAGTACCATGCTATTTTCATAACTGTAGCCTTGTAGTATAGTTTGAAGTCAGGTAATGTGATGCCTCCAGATTTGTTGTTTTTGCTTAGCCTTGCTTTGTCTAGGCAGGCTCCTTTTTAGTTCCATATACATTTTAAGGTGTTTTTTTTTTTTTTTTTTTTTTTTTTTCTAGTTCTATGAAGAATACTGATGGTATTTTGATGGGAATTGCACTGAATCTTTAGATTGCTTTTGGCAGTATGGTCATTTTCACAATATTCATCTACCCATCCATGAGCATGGGATGTGTTTCCATTTGTTTGTGTTGTTGATGATTTCTTTCAGCAGTGTTTTGTAAGATTCCTTGCAGAGATCTTTCACCTCTTTGTTTAGGTATATCCCTAAGCATTTTATTTTTGAGCAGCTATTGTAAAATGGCTTGAGTTTTTGATTTGACTCTCAGCTTGGTCGCTGTTGCTGTATAACAGTGCTACTGATTTATATACATTGATTTTGTATCCTCAAACTTTCCTGAATTCATTTATCATATCCAAGGCTTTTTGGATGAGTCTTTAGAGAGTTTTCTAGGTATACAACCATATCATCAATGCACAGCAACAGTTTGACTTTCTCTTTACCAATTTGGATGCCCTTTATTTCTTTCTCTTGTCTGGAATATTCTCCAAGATGGACCATAGGATAGGTTGCTAAATAAATCTCAATAAATTTAACAAAATCAAAATTATATCAAGTATCCTCTCAGACCACAGTGGAATAAAAATGGAAATTAACTCCAAAAAGAACCCATAAAACTATACAAATACGTGGAAATTAATCTGATTTTAAATGACCTTTGGGTCAATAATGAAACCAAGATGGAAACTTAAAAAATATTCAAACTGAATGATAGCAGAACACAACTTATCAAAACCTTTGGGATATAGTAAAAGCAGTGCTAAGAGGGAAGTTCATAGCATTGAAAGCCTACATCAAAAAGTCTGAAAGAGCACAAATATACAACCTAAGATCACACCTCAAGGAACTAGGGAAACAAGAACAAACCAAACCCAAACCCAGCAGAATCAAAGAAATCACAACGATCAGAGGGGGACTGAATGAAATTGAAACAAACGAACAAAAATAATACAAAAGATGAATGAAACAAAAATTTGGTATTTGAAAAGATAAACAAAATTGATAGACCATTAGTGAGATTAACGAAGAAGAGAAGAGAGAAGATCTAAATAAGCTCAGTTAGAAATGGAATGGGAGATATTACAACCAATACCACAGAAATACAAAGGATCATTCAAGGCTACCATGAACACCTTTATGTGCACAAACTAGAACATCTAAAGGAGACGGATAAATTCCTGGAAATATGCAACCCTCCTAGACTAAACCAGAAAAAAATAGAAACTCTGAACAGACCAATAACAAACAGTGAAATTGAAATGGTAATTTAAGAAAAAGCATCTAGAACTAGTTAGGTTCACAGCTGAATTCTATCAGACATTCAAAGATTAATTGGTACCAATGTTGCTGAAACTATTACAAAACATATAGAAAGAGAAAATCCTTCCCAATTCATTCTATGAAGCCAATATCACCTTAATACCAAAACCAAGAAAGGACATAACAACAACAACATAAAACTACAGACCAATATCCCTGATGAACACGGATGCAAAAATTTTCAACCAAATGCTAGCTAACCGAATCCAACAGCATATGAAAAAGACAATCCACCATGATCAAGTGGGTTTTATACCAGGGATGCAGGGATGGTTTAACATACACAAGTCAATAAATGTAATATATCACATAAGCAGAATTAAAAACAAAAATCATATGATCATCTCAATGGACACAGAAAAAGCATTTGACAAAACCAGCATTCCTTTATGATTAAAACCTTCAACACAATCAGCATAGAAAGGGACATACCTCAAGGTAATAAAAGCCATTTATTACAAACCCCCCAGCCAACATTGCACTGAATGGGGAAAATTTGAAAGCATTCTCCCTGAGAACTGAAAAAAGACAAGGATGCCCACTTTTACCACTTCTGTTCAACATAGTACCAAAGTCCTACCCAGAGTAACATAATTCCCTTTATATAAAATGTCTAGACTAGCCAAATCTACAGTATACAGACAGATGGGAGGTTAGGGTTCCCTACGACTAGGAGGAAGGGAAAATTGGGTATAACAGCTACAGTTTCTTTTAGGGTAAGGAGAATATTTTAAATTTGTCTGTGGTGATGAATGCACAGGTTTGTTTATACACTAAAAGACACTGATTTGAACACCTTAAATGTGTAAATTGTATGGCATGTGAATTGTATCTCAATAAAGTGGTTAAAAATAAGGATTAGCACAGGTACATAGTAATTGCTCAAATATAAGATTTGTCACTAGTGCCATTAATATCGTAATATCTTTTACGAAAAGATTAAAAGTTAGAGATGCTTTGACTTCTCACTCTTCCTTCAGTAATTTTCTCCTACTCCCTTTTGAACAATTACAACATATGTTTCACCAACTGTAATAACCTCATCTGCCTTCCAAAATTACCATCCATCCCTTCCCAACCTCACTTTCAAAGAACACCAAATTATCTTTAATTCATGCAATTGATGATACAAATACTTATTGTGAGCACAGTTAATCCACACAAGTATATCCATTTCTTAACTGAAACTCTACCTTAAGCCCTTGTTTACCTGGATTCTCTATCAAACTATACTGCAAAGAGAAAAGAATAATTTATTGAATATAATTCTGATAAAGTATCCCCCTGATAAGACGTTCAAACTAGTTTCTCTGGAGTCAAATTCATATTGCTAGGAATATGTGTCTCGTATTTCCATGAATACAGATCTTATCTAAATTAACCTGAGTTTGAATCTTCATCTCTGACTTTCTCTTACTCAAACCTCATGGTCTAGCTCAGAGGTTCTTACCCTAATAGAACTCAGGGATCTGTGAACTTGGATAAGAAAAATAATATATACATCGTTATTTTTACTAACCTCTAGTTGAACTGTGGTAACAAACAATAGTAATAAACCACATTAGTTTAAGAGTATTATGAATATTGTCACCAATAAAAAAAGTTTACTTACTATATGACAATTGTTGCAAGTAACTTTAAACATTGCTTATGCTCACCACTTCCTCAAACTCATGGTAGTTATTAGACATACTGTTAGGTCTTATTATTTAATGTGTTAAATAGAAATAACATCTATTAGCAAATCACAAATTTATTTTATATTATTTTAGTTATTGATTCTCAATATAAATAGTTGCTTTGGTAGTTGAAAGTAGTGCATTTTATGCACTTAAAAATATTCTGAAATGAGGTCCATACGCAGCAGACTTCCAAAGGGGCCCCAGCAGAAAAAAAAAGATTAATAACCACTAGTTAGCGGAATAAACTTCTAATATTTTACACAAAATGTTTAACTTTATTCATCATTGAATTTGCCATTCTCTTAGGCTTCTATAATGCTTTTGCCACAATGAGGGGTATCTTTTTTTTTTTTTCAAGGTGAGGTGTTCCTTCTCTCCAGTCATCCAAGTGCCTGCCTGCCTTATAAACACCACTGCCAACTCAGCTTCTCCACAAAGCACTCTTAGGTCGGTCTAAGTGTCTCATCCCTTCTGACATGGATAAAACTCTGCCGTGAAGTTGAAAGATTTGTATAGCTGCAACTATTTATTAGTTGGTATTTTCTTTAGATTGTCCATATATATTATCTGTGTTTGTTCTCTTCTAATGAACTGAAATGTATCATGGCCCAGAATGTGTCTAACAGAGAGAAGACAAAGTAGAATTCTTTAAAACCATGTTATGTTAGTTGGTTGGAGCTCTTGTTAGAAGTCCAACATCATGGATTCCATCTCATTGCTTGCCGGCTAACTTTAATTGACTCCCTGGCCGTATAGTTTGCCTTTCACCTTAGAGTTATTAATATGTCTTTGATCATAGGAGGAACAGGGGAAATGTTTGACTCTGTCAGCACAAATCCAATTATAAAAAATGAAAACATTATATACACTGCTTAGAAAAATGAAAACGTAAACTGGATACACTTCTTAAATGGAAGCTATAAAAATATAAACTTTATCTTGAATCTTTAAAAAAACCTTTTGTTTCTTAACACATTTATGTTAACTATTCTTTTATTACTGAAGGACTTTTTATAAAAAAAATCTAATAGGTTTAAAATATTTAAAAGGATGTGGAGTTCAACACAGTCTTGAGCAGCAATAAATTAATTTAGATCTAATTCCTATAAAATATTATTCCTAATGAATCAGGACCATCTATGAATAATTTGTCCCTTTCAAAATGTCCTAAATCATTTATCTTTTGAATTTAAATATCTCTAAATGGTATTAATGTCCATAATTATTTTCAGTTTTCCAGATTTTAGTTTATTCCCTGATTTGTATCAAAACAAATAAGCAGTTTTCATCTGAGCATCTGATTTCTTTCTTCTTTAATAAATTCTCTCCCACTATGCCCAGATTTCAAAAAATTAAATTTAAAAAAAAAGGAATTTGCATTCTGCCTCAAGACAGGGTAAAGATTATTAACAGATAAAAACTAAATATATTGTATTTTAGTTACAAAAAATATGAAATAGAAGTTAAACTAAAGTTGTGCTTCCATCCAAGAGATGGCTTTTACATAAACATTGGGATATAAAAATATATCCAAATAATATTATAAGAAAACTCTGGTGTCTAATATGTGAACATTCAGAATATAAATACAATATGCTGGACGGGCGCAGTGTCTCACGCCTGCAATTCTGGCACTTTGGGAAGTCGAGGTGGGCGGATCACGAGGTCAGGAGTTTGAGACCAGTCTGGCCAACATACTGAAACCCCATCTCTACTAAAAATACAAAAAATTAGCTGGGCGTGGTCGTGGGTGCCTGTACAGAATCCAAGCTACTCGGGAGGCTGAGGCAGGAGAATCACTTGTACCCAGGAGGCACAGGTTGCAGTGAGCCGAGATCGTGCCATTGCACTCCAGTCTGGACAATATATAATATGCTGTTGGTGCAGAGTGGTTTTAAATTATGCTTGAATGTTAAGAAAACATGCTTCCCTGTACATCATTGCAGTGGCACAGGAAATAGTAATGTTCAAGTTTGCTAGCCTTGGGCCTTTATTTTTAATGTTCTCCTAAGAGACTTTGAAGTCCTTGGTCTCTATAAAGTATAAAGTCCACGAAAAGTGCCATGGGGCCAGTTGACACTTCCTGGATTATAAAGTAAGAATAAAATTAAAGCTCTTCAGTGAGACCAAGACAAAAGGGCTTACATAAGTTCTTCACATTTCCCACATATTTTATTCATTACAAAGAACAGCGAAATCAGAAGATCTTTTCTGTGCTAATACCATCCTGTAGAAATGAGTAAATATGAGAGGAACTGAAGTATTTTGTTTATTTATTTATTTATTATTTTATTTTAAGCACTGGACCATTTAACTTCATGTTGAGTAATATGCAAGTTTGACACAACTAAAATCCATACGTTAAAATGAGCAGGTTTTGGGAAGGTGAAAAATCTAAAACAAGTACTGGGCAATATTACACCAAATAGAAACCAATTTATCATGGCTATTTATATTAGGTGAGGTAGCTTGAAAATTCATTAATTGAATTTCTATATTCACATTTTCTTTTGCAATGTCATTTTGGTCTTTATTTTGGACACATAGCATGTTTTAATAAATCAGTTTTACATGTGCAACTTTTTATAACATCAAAATAAATAAAATATACTTTTCATAAATTCCTTGTCACTGTGAGTTTACTTTCAAATAAATGTAAGTAGCAGGGTGGGACAATGTGTTTCTATATACAAACCAGTACAACACTGATAGTCACAATTAAGGTATTCAGGGAGCTTGAAAATTAAGATTTATGTAAGACAAATAAATCTGCCACAAGTCCCAGGCCATGTGCGTCCAGACCTCCCCAAGATTTCTATTTTTTTTAAAAAAAATGTGATTGGTATATATGAAACAGAGACATGCTTAATAGCATAGAAACAGATCTGTTTTTGCTTGCTGTTCGTTTGTTGTTTGCTACTGAAAAAATAGTACAAGCTGGTAGTAGTTGAATATATGAATAAGGATCAGCCTCTTCAGCTCTACAGGTAGAAAATGCAGTCACAATCCTCAGAAAGAACCTGGTCGAATTTCAAGGAAAAGTAATACACTTCGTGTGGTTATCATGACAGTGTCAGAATGAATTAAAAGCAGGGACAGATTAAACCCTTTAGAGATGATCCACAACTGTGGTGAGATGTGGATATATTTAGAGGCAGAGACCACAGAATAAACAAAATCCCTACTTGATGGGAAAACATGAATGTCAACTTGATGAAAGATTCTATGTTTGTTTATTTTCTTCTTCTTCTTCTTCTTTTTATTTTTTTTTATTTTTTATTTTTTCTTGAGACAGGGTCTTGCTCTATTGCCCAGAATGGAGTGCAGTGGCATGATCATGATTCACTGCAGCCTCAACCTCCTGGACTCAAGTGATTCTCCCACCTCAGCCTCCCAAGTAGCTAGGATTACAGGCAAGTGCCACCATGCCCAGCTAATTTGTGTATTTCTCTGTGTGTGTGTGTGTATGTGTGTATGTGTGTGTGTGTGTGTGTGTCTGTAGATGAGGTCTCACTATGTAACCCAGGCTGATTTTATGCTTTTGAGAAGCATGAAACATATTTTTGTGACCAATACAAAGATATAATTCCCTCAAAAATATTTGATACTGGGTTGAAGAGTGATTACATATACATATTGAGAAGCCATTTATAATTTTGAGTTTTATGGTCATGTGCTAGACGATAAGGGAATGTTCACTGGATTATTCTAACTAGATATATTACAGTCTTTTGCAATTCCACCCAGGCATGTTGCAGCTAAGTCATCCAAAGTAATTATAGGAAGGAACTGGGTTAGTTATGACTTCTTGCAGAAGAGAATTAGGCAAAATTTCAAGCCCTGTGCATTATTATGTCTGGTTATGGAAATGGTGGTATGTGGTAGATGGAATATGAATGTCATAGAAACTGCAGGTAAAGAGGAAGAGGTGGAGAGAAGACTCAGAGAAAAATGGAAATCGTGGGTGAATGTAATGTGGAATAATAGAAGAGAATTAAAGTTAAGGAAATAGGATGCAATGTAGCAGCAGCAGGTTTTAAGTTAAGACATCAAAAATAGCAGTTTAGTGTAATATTTCTGATGATCTGGGTTTTCATGTTGGTCATTAGAACTCTTTCTTTCTTATATATCTCCTGAAAATTGGTCAGAGCTAAACTCACAAGAATGAGATCTTGCTGATAGTTCTTCATGGGATTCTTCATGTGCAGAATCCAAAGGGCTTACTTATGTTCGTCAGCTGAATACACATGGTCACTGGGAAAGTTGCAGCACTGGAGTGGGTCTGAGAGTGATATATCAGTTACCATGATGTCTGCAATCCCTTGTATGCTCTCTAAATCCCAAAGGTGTTTTCTCATTTGCTTCAAAAACTGATCTAAATGAATATGAGACTACTTATAGCCTTTATTTATTTGACCTAAATGACCATTTACAGACTCTGCAGAAAGGTTAATGTGTTTGGCTATAGGTGATGTGCCAGACTCAATTAGCAGCATTATAAAACACAGTATATGTGCTATATTAATTTTTAAAAATCTGAAAACATGAATTCTGAAACAACTGGTGCCAAGGGTTCTGGAAAGAGGCTTATGGATGTATACTACTTTATTGTAACATGGACAAAGCTTTTCTCTTTATCGTGGGTGGGTCTTTGTATGATTTAGGAAAAGATTTGTCTCTCAAATGAGAAGTGGCTGCTGAGAGCAGGCAGTTTGGAATGTACACACATAGCTATTTCTTACTTTCTTGAATTCAACCATAAGATTGTCAAAATGGACCTAAGAAAATGCCTTTGGTGGGGGCCATCCTTCTCAAAGTGTAAGGCCAAAATGGAGAAAGTGTGTGATGAGAAAGCTGTATTTTAGAAAAGCAGAACTTGAACGAAAGGATGAAGATCACACCTAATGAGCGAGGACCGCTGTTTTCCTTTGATTGAAAGTTCAAAGTGGCAAGTTTCCTTCACATCATTTGGCTCATGGGGAGGATGTAAACTTTATATTCTTAAATCATAAAACAATTTTCAGAAACCTTAAAATGTTTGGTGGAAACGAACACATTTTAGAAATTGAAGAAAAGTTTACAAACTTATTCCAAAAAAGGTTTGGGATGAATTACAGTGAAACCCTATAGAAAGATAGTCAAGAACGAGGAAGTAAAGGTTGAAGAAGAAATGGATCAAGAATTCCTAGATCAGGAATGCCAGAGTGAAAAAACATAAACTCTGAGCTTCCCAGCAACCAGGGAAATTAGGCAAACATGTTACTTCTCTCACTTTATGTATCTAGGAATAGGAAGAACACTTCTAGTTAAAAGAAAAGAAGGAAAGAAAAGAAAAGCTTTGGGTGGCAAGGTAATTCTAGGATGTGCGTCATTGCACTGACACTTTCAATAGCAGATTTATTCACACAGAATTATTCATCATATGAATATTCTGTAATGAATTACTAAGTATCCACCTTTACTGAACTACTTAAATGAGAAAAAAGTTGCAGAATATCACTAAATTGAAGAAAATTCAGGACCGCTGGATCAATGAACATTCACCATTGAACTCTATTTCTTAAGGGCAAGGTTTTCATTTTCAAATGTATACCCCCACTTTCAAGCATCCAGCAGAAAAAATGATAGATAAACATTTCCTGATTGAATGTTTGAGCAGGGTTTAGAGGTTAATGTGAAGATATTTCTTCAGAGAGATGAGCTTTTTTTTTTTTTTTTTTTTTTTTTTTTTTTTTTTTTTTTTTTTTTTTTTTTTTTGAGTGTTTTAGTGTTGAAGAAGAGCTGCAAGGCTATTTTTAACCTACTTATTCAGTTAGCACGACAGGCAGTTGTAGACAGTGGAGAATTATGTGTCCAGTCACACAAGACATTTTAAGACCTATGAGTCTTCCCCAAACACAATGTTATAAAATGTCCTTTTGCTAAAAATACTGGAATCAAGTAATTATCTACTTTTGAATTTTAATGAATAGGCCATCTGTTCATTCAAATTGAAAAAATGAAATTTTTCTACAAATTAACTACTTGATGAGATGTCCCTTGTGACTAAATCTGCTTCACTGTTTTTTGTTTGTTTGTTTGTTTGTTATATTTAACCTAAAGGTGACATGTGGCATATTATACCAAGTTTTGTAAACTGAAGTATGGAAAAGTGGTTTCCTTGATCATGTAATAATTGTAGTTTTGACGGGCTATATTTATAATGATCAAAGGCTAACTTTTATTAACAAAATTTCCACAAACACTTTATTAAAATAAATAACTAGGAATAAAAAGATGTTTATTTTCACCTGTGATGATTATGATAAAGCTTTAAATTCGAAACATACTCTGTTTTATGAATTATTATTATAATGATGAACAACAATTGGTTTCCATCTCCTCATTTTCAATTCCAAGAACACTTTATTTCCTTTATGTTGTGCTTTCCTATATAGTAGCCAGTTGCCACATGGGGCTATTTAAATGTGAATTAATTAAAAATATATAAAATGAAAACTTCATCTCAGTTGCACTAGCCACACATCAAGCGCTCATGTGGCTAATGGAGACAGCACTAGTGTAGAACATTTCCATTCTTCCAGAAGTTCTGCTGGACAGCATTGTAACATCCCTCTTACTCTCTAACCATTGTCCCTGTGAAGAATCATTCCTTACTTCAACAATGAAGACTATGTTTTTAACCCAGTCTCAAGATTCCTCCCACTCAGTTCTTCAAAATATCATACCTTTCTCAAGTTAGTTGACTTATGTAACATCTCTATTAGTTTTGAAGTTCTTTGGAGTGGAAAAAGGCAAACTTTGTATTTTGTTTTGTGAAACAAAAACGAAATTGATGTTACTCTACAAATAATGCATTATAGCCACATGACTTTGGGAGAAAAAATACTTCATGCTTACCAGCAGCTGATGCTTTCAGCCTAATTAAAAATGAAAGTACTATTACAATCAGATATTATATCTAAGATATCAAATTTATATGCCTGACATTACAGTTGCAGAAAGTATTCAAGATGCTGCCTTTTAGAAATGAGTTTGCTTTGTCTTCTTTTACCAGCCTAAGATAAAGACAGATTCTTTATATACTGTAGTCTTATTGAACTTGGACTGAACCACCCCATTTGAACTTACTTGATTGTAGCTTTAAATCTGTATACCCCTTCCATATGGAATTTCATCTAGAAGATGGAACTGGTTAGGGAGGCAATACATATTTCAGTTTTTCCTTCAAGTTCTGACCTTTGCCTTAGGCTGTGGCTATCATTTCACTCTTCTCTCCTCCACCTCCAACACACAAACACTGCAGCAGCCTGCCTCCTGCAAAATGATGAGGTGCAATTCTCTGTTGTCTTTTCTTTCCAGAGTCCTCCATGCAAATGTCCTCACTGTTTCCCAGACCTCGCCCATTTCAAGGCCTTTTTTTCATACTAGATATTTCTAGTTACTGCAATACACAACTGGTATAATAATTACACTTCCCTGATAATATTGCCATATATTTTCTTCCTGTACTCTCTTTATTCCTCCTCTGATCATGGTTCTTTATATAAGAAAGCATTTTTTTTTTTTTTTTTTCCCTAAAGACACTTTGTCTTCACCTAAGAAAATAGTGTTTTTCTAGAAGGCAATGAGTGCATTTTGTCTATTTGCAGACCAAATTCCATTCACTTCTTTGCAAGAGATGTATTTTTATTAATTTACAGAAGACGGGTTGCTTTATTGTTGATTTAACAAGACTTCAAGATGTGCAACAGTTATCAAGTGTTCTTCCGTAGGCACACTACAGATTTTTAAGTACTGATGTCTGTTAACTGGACCAGGTTAAGTAAACCAGGATTTCTACAGAGTGGGATGCTGACTTCCATAGCTCTTAAAGTTCCCTAAATTATTTCCACTTGCTGACAAGCTTAGGTTTGAAGACTATTATAACGTATACAATATCTGACAAAACAGAGTAACCCCATAAAACAATAAAGTCCATATTTGTGGGGCAGGAGTGAGGGCTGAAGGGAAAGCTTCTATTTTGAAGAAAAAAAAACAAGTTTACTTTCCCTGAAATTATCTTTATCAGAGAAGTCACAGAAGCTATTAGAGTTGATACATTCGGCCTGGAGAAAAAAAAAATATATAAAAAATTCATGAATACAGCCAATAAGAATTTAAATTAATGTAATTATTAATGCATGCCTTCAGACGACTAACAGTCTTCAAAACTTTTTTGCAGAGGTTTGCAAATCTTTTCTGTAAAGGGCCAGAGACTAAATATTTTTAAGTTTTGCAGGCCATATGGTGTCTGTTACAGCTACTCAACTCTGCCACTGTATTGTGAAAGCAGCAATAGACAACACATAAATATGTAAGCATGGCTATATTCTAATAAAACTTTATTTACAAAAATAGGCTGAGAGCCAGATTTGGCCTGCAGACTGTACTTTGCCAACCCCAGCATTAAGGAATATGGTAGGACATTTCTTTAAAACTACTATGGTGAGTCGTATTCGCTAAAGATCTCATAACAATATATCTCATGCTGCATGCTTTTAAACGTTCTGCCCTTCTAGAGGTACTTCTCAACATCCTTAAATATGCTCAGGCCCTATAACTGCTTTGACCAATAGAATACAATGGAAAGGGTGCTGGCCTGGCAGCTTCTGCTTTCTGTCTAAGTATCCAGGTAACTCTATCCCTAGTTGCCATCTGACTCAAACCACAGGAAAGAGCCCACACAAGAAACACCCAAATCCAGGTAACCCATAGAACCGTCAGAGATAATGAATTGTTCTAGGCCACTAAGTGGTTTGGTATGCTACAACATAAGGAGAACTTTTGGTTTTGGTTGTGGACCAATGACATTTTTTCTACTAAGGTAAATGCTTTTAGTTGAATAGAAGTTTGACAATAAATGAAGACAGATGCTTTTTCACTCCCCTCAATTAGTGAAAGGAATGTATTTGTTTCTAAAATTCATAGATTAGCCTCATTTATTTTAATCCACATGTTTATGCCACCTATAAGTACAATGACTATATATACACTCTTCTTCACTCATGTTAATTGTCATTGATAAATTCAGTCACATTTGTTGTACAAGAACAGAGATATGCTGAAAAATTATCATTTATATTGTAGCCATATCTAAATCTATTACAAATGAGGGAGGTAGGATAGAGTCACTAAAAAACTGTTACAGCACTAATTTTGAAACAGAAGTGCCATCATAAATTAGCTAAATGATTAAATTAGATAAATTCTAAATAGAATTTGGTTTTCTTTAAAAAAATTAAAACCAAAATTTTGAGTAACTTAGTATTAAAACATATGTTTTAGAATTGACAAAGATATAGCACTTAAATAAGAATTGTTTCAAAAACTGGAACTTCCAACAAAAGTGATTTTAGACAAGGTGCTCCAACTTTAAGTGATTGATTCGCAAATACTTTCTATTCCACAATAATCACAAAATTGAAAAGTGAACTTTAGTGAGCAAATATGCAGAGTTTTTTTTTTTTCCTGGTAAAAGAGACAAAAGTGAAACTTTCCAAGTTTTACTATAAATAACCATGGATAACTTAAAGCTGGAAGAATATTAAAGTTAGAAAACTAACTTCAAAGGCACTTCTATGAATTCAGTAAAGGGTCAGATGCTGAAATGCGAAAGAAATAGCTTGGAGGCAAGAATCAGAATTCTGAGTATACAAAGTGAAAAAGAAGAAACTATGTGAGGCAAAATAATAGACTTTGGCTCAAGACAGATGAGAGTAGTGTAATACGACTCAGGAGATCAATTCCTTTAGAGTCATCAAATTTAGAGTTGAAATATACACTCAAAGTTATAATGATCAACGCTTAATCTTGTAAGTGAGAAAAAATTGAGTCTTAGAAGTTCAATAACTTAGTAGGGTAAAAGAGAACAAAATTTCTGGTAGAGCAGAACCAGAACTAAAACTCAGGTCTCCATTCTCAACTCCCGTGTGGGTTCTAGTCACTTCACCTAGAAGAATGAAGATCAGTGCACAGGAGGGCAAAGTCACTCCCACCTCTCCATGGTGGACTAAGCATCTGCCTTACCATCAGGGCAGCCCATGAAACATGAGAATATAAGCATTCAGGACTTGATGCTAGAGGAGGAATGTCAACAGAATTTTGAAACAAGTATCATATAAAAAGTGTGGCTGAAAATAAAGGTGCAAATTGATTAAGATAAAGGAAGTTACAAAAATGGAAAAAGTTTTAGATTAGCTGACAATGACATTCTCTTCTTCCATGCTTTAGTTTCTCTTTGATAAGTTCCCAATACACCTATCAGAGCGAGCAAGAGCAAAACTGACCAAATATAAAATTGAGATGGTCTAAGTAAGAATAAAAAACTGGCTCTTAGGCCTTCAGTGTTAAGTTGATACTTTTTTTCAATAAACTGCCCATCATGGTCACCATCCAATACCAAAACAGAACATAGAAGTGAAACAGCACTTCCAGAGGTTGAGAGTTTGGAAGGACCCAGGTACTCAAGGATAAAGTTACAAAGAATTACTATTAGAACTAATGTTTGCTTTCATTTGTACCATGTTTATCTCTTTTAAACTTCAAAACATTTTTATGTTTAAAGTCCACAGTTATTGTACCCATTCTTGTCCTGATTTTATAGGCTTGAACACATCCTCTTATTGGTTCTATTTATTTGAAATAAAGATAAGAAAATTGTTTACCTGAAATTTTTGCCTTCTTGGCTGTTTTAGTTGCTCTCTCGTAACTTCTTTAAGCACCCTCTACCATTCCTAGAGAAGTTTCTCCAGAAAGATTTTTTAAGCAGAAAAATGCAATTGCATTTTACCATGGCAGAAGCATTGGATTGACAAACACGATGATGATTTGACCTTCTGGCTTGTAGCAACACCTCACACTAAAGTTACTATGACAGAATTTATAATGATCACAAACTCTAGTTCAGATGTTGAAATCAGGTGCAGGGTGTAGATACCATAATTGAATTTTGATACATTCCCCTCAAAATATGTTGCTTTATGCATGCTAATACTGAAGTAGATCTGACACTGTATCTGCTCATGTAATCTCTTGAAATCTTCCTGGAGTTTTCTCCTAATTTTAATAGTTCCCAAGACAAAAGAACTGTGATTTTTACATTTTTTTGATCTGAAAAAAATTCTAAAGTGTTAAAAATTTTCCAAAGATATAATTACAAATCCTCTTTGAGAATGTAACCCTATCATAAGTACAGGGGTGTACTGAATGTGTATCTCTTTGGCACCATTGTAAAGTTGAAAAATTATAAGTCAAGCCATTGTAAGTTGGGGACTGTCTGTACTTATACTATACCCAGAGAAATGTATATATTTTTATAGAATTTTACCTAAAAAATCAAACTGCACTATTTGGAGATAAGACACAGCATGAAAGATTGAATGAAGTATCATACTCAATGTCAAAAGAACTTTATTTTTGTCCTGACTCAGTAACTAAGAAGCTGACTGTATAAGCCATTTAATTTTCCATGGCTTCAGCATTCAACTGCACATATATCCTGGGTAGTTTCAAGTTCAATTTTAGGATTACATGATTCTTAAATATTTACTTTAAAAGAAAATTTTAAAATTGTTGTGGAACTCAAGTCTACTTTTCAGTATTTTATTTTTAAAGGAACAAAGAATTCCTCAAGTTCAACAAAAGCTCTTATGTTAAACATTTATAGGGACATAAAAAGCTAGCATCTTACTCATCCTTGGACACCTATTTTCCACTGTTCAACTGAGTCCCTTGACATGTCACTTGCACAGACAAACACAAGCAGTTCAGAATGGCTCCTGGGTTCTTCAAAATCACAGAGAACATCCTGCCCTTGAGAGCTTTGAAGAAGCTGCTAGTGGATATTCATATTTGCAAGGTCAAAATTTTAGAGTGTTCTTTGCTGAGCGGAATTTACATCTTTAAAACATCAGTAATGCTACTTCTATACTGTTTGACTGTACTTGGAAATCCACTGATATTTCTATTGTTAAAGTATAATACCAAGCTGAGGTCCCTAGGTGGAAAAGGAGTTTTCCGTTTGCTGCAGAAGACTGTGGGAAGATAGCAATGCCAACAGTGCAAAGGTAGCAATGCCAGAGAGGGAAGAGGAGCTAAGATCTATCTTGTATTGGTTAAGCGGTAGTAAAAAGTAATGGCTGGAATTTACAGTGAGGTAGATTTTAAGATAAATAAGCACTTGTTCACATCTTTTATTTCATTTTATCCTTACAACACACCCAAAGTACATAGGTTAGAAATAATTATCCAAATCTGATTAAGGCATAGTCTAATTGTACCTACTATATGACTACTTATAAGACATGGGTATTCAGTGAAGGAACTGTGATCCTTCTCTTCTAGCTTCTACAAAATCACCCTACCGCACCGTCAAAGTCATGACATGTTTGTAAGTGGGGGAGAAACATTCTCTGCAACTACCCATTTGACCAAAAGCATTGATTTCCTATCTAATATATTTAAAATTCAGATCTGAAACTGCCAGTTGGATTGGTTTCTCTTTTTTTAAAAAAAATAATCCCAATTAGTTGTTGGTTCCAGGTGGTTTTTAGCTCTTTTGATTAATCAGATTTGTCCTTTACTGCAATCTGGATATTTCCCCAGAGTAAATCAAGTCCACTATGTAATCTGTGAAACTATTCATTTACAAATGTACAATTTGCAGCTCCACATGTATAATAAATCTGGTGATTATAACAAAGTAGGCCTTTAGAATTCCAAAACAAAAGGTAGCTGCTGAAGGACAGACCCTTCATTGGCCAGTAAAATGAACTTGAATCAGATAAGAAATAAGGGTAAGCTGTAGAACTAAGTACTGAGCAAAAACACCTCTGCCAGGTAATCAATGTCAGTATCACCAGTGATAAATCATCATTGATAGTATGTACCCTTGACATGATATGATTAAGATGGTACTCTACCTCTGTGGTCTTTCTCCAAAAATACTATAACCCTGGTTTAATCATGAGGAAAGGAGACAAATTTTAATTGAGGAACCTTCTATAAAATATCTAACCAGTACTTCTCAATACTGTCAAGGTCATCAAAAACAAGACTAAGAAGCTGTCATACCTAAGAAGAGCCTAAGGAGATAAGATCACTAAACATCATAAAGTTATATCTTCAATGAGAATCTGGAACACAAAAAAGACATTAGTTAAAAACTAATAAAATATGAATGAAGAATGGGCTTTAGTTAATGATAATGTATCAATATTGGTTTGTTAATTCTAAAATATTACCATAATGTAAGGTATTTATTATAGAGAAAACTGAGTGTGGGTATATGGGAACTCTGTAATTCTTCAAAATTTTTTCTCTTTTTGGTAAGTCTAAAACCATTCTTAAAGATAACATTTAAGAAAACAGTATTATGTGCATCCAGTGCCTTCCAAACATTAATGCATATGCAAATCAGATGAGGTTCCTGTTAAATTCAAATTCTCATTGTAGTAGGTCTAAAATAGAACCTAAGAGTTTACATTTCTAATAAGCTGTCAAGGAGGCCAATATTGTTGGCTCAAGAACCATAGTTTCAGCAGCAATGTTTTTAATCTAGAGCAAGATTTCTTAGCCTTTGAACAGTTGACATTTTGGGTTAGACAATTCCATTGTAGGGACTGTCTTGTCTTGTAAATTATGGAATACTTAGCAGCATCTCTGACTCTGCCTACTAGATCACATTAGCACCCCTCTCTCCCAGTTGTAACAACCAAAAATGTCATCAGACACTGCAAAATGTTTCCTGTGAAGAGGGAGGTCACCTCTGTTTAAGAATCACTGATTTAGAACATTCATTAAAATATGGCTTTGGGTTGACTACTTGGAAAAAATCTCTTTACTCATTTACTTACCATATTTAAATGCTTAGTATGTTTTGGGCATCCAGAAAGATAATTTTAATTATTCTATTACATTTAGTTGCTAGAAATTATCTACTCACTATCATCATGGAACACATTTTAAAATATGTGTTTTCTCTCTTCCAGGAATTTACCATTAAGCAAGTGTGTGATGTACGTGAAATACGTGGAAAGATAGGGAGCTACACCATAAATACTGGCCATTAGATAAAGCATTTACAATCAAAGGTGAAGGTAAGACTGGATGTCACAAATTTAATATATTTGTATAGCATTGGGCAACTTAAAGATGTTTGCCCATGTGTATATCTCATTTGAGCCTGTTAATGACCCTTCGCAAAGAGATATTATCCAAGTTTGGGAAATAGGCTCAGAATAGTTTAGTTCCTTAAATGAAAGAAAATTTATTTTCTCTATAAGAATAAATGAAAGGTAGAAGGAAGATCAGATCTAGGTGTTTCAAATTCTAAGTTCCCATCACCCTACTACATTAATGTAATCCACGGGGAAAATTCTGTCTCCTAGTTAGACTTCAAGGGGAAAGATAAGACCTCATCTAGACAGAATTCAAGCAATCAGGGTTTAGCTAACAAGGACGCCACAAGATAGAATGTGACTAACACACCAGCTCATTGGCAAAGAGATGAAAGGCAATTATGGTAAAGCACATGGACCAGGGGTGAAAAGGCCTGGCTACCAATTCCATGCCGCATAACTCTGATTGGGGCAACCTCTGGCAAGTCAATTAGCTACTGTGGACAGTTCATTATTTTATTCTCATTTGAGTAATAGGGATAAGATAATTTAGCTTACAGGTTAAGCAATTAACCATTGCTTAATCTCACCTAAGTACAGTCTAAAATTGAGATCCCAGCAAGCCAAGTTGAACATTTTGAGACTTCATGGTAAGATATGTTCATATCTAGAATGTGACAACAATATTACATCCAATTATTAAGGCTACCTTGAGATTAGTGTGCTCCCAGTCCCTCTGTTCCCTTTTAAGAATTCATTAGGAGCCATTTTTCAGTGTGACAGGCAAAGTTAAAGTCAACTTGAAATGTCTTGCTTATGCTCAACGGATGTTAGTCACACCCTTCCCAAGGCACCTCAGGAAGGAGGAAAAATCAATGAGCTCCCATTAATTTAGCTCACCCAGGACATACTTTTAAAGGCATGTTGATGCTGAGAAAACTGCAGCATCAGTCGGTAGACAAGAGAATACAAAAGTGTAATTGGGAGACGTCTATGGCTGCTAAAACTAAACACAAACACACATACACACACACACATACACACACACACACCACAAAATCCTTGCCTTTATCCTTATGCTTCCCTTTCATAGGTAGATAGTACTACTGATCAACAACAGTAGAGTGATAATTACTTTGGACTTGCTATATGTCAGGAACTATGCCAAAAAAAAAAAAAAAAAAAAAACCTTACAGATAGAAACTCTAAACCTTCCCAACACCCTGTAAGGGCGTTATTGCCTTTGTTTTACAGATAAATGATGATTAGAAAGGTCAAAGTACTTGTTGAAAGTCACATTTAGTTGACAAATCAGATTAAACCTTATTATATTTTAGCACCTGTTCCCTTTTCTCCTGAAGTTTGCTATTGTGTTTAAAGGTTATCTTTGTGCCATCCACCAAGATACTAAGAATAAAACCTCAAGAAAATATCCTAGGAACAAACACAGTATCTGCATAACATACTTGGGACCAAGAAGACAGAAAGCAAGCTCAGGCACTCAAATAAGTACTCACAGCCCGCTTTCAATGATCCTTTGGCACTTGGCACCTAGTCGACCATAGCATATATCACACTGCAATGAAATTACCTGTTGACATGCCTGGAATTCCCATCCCACCTCATGTTCATGAGTTTAGCTTGTTCACCACACTATTCCCACCTCCCGGCACAGCATCCAGTACTGTAAGTCATGATGGATAAGTGACTGGAGTAAGTAAGCATAAATACAGTTTCCAATATACTCTGAACCAGTCCAGGAAAGGTAGAAATTTCAAACAAAAGAGGCCAAGTATAATAAATCAGAAGAATGTGATTGCACATAAAGTCCATGGGACAAGAAGTGAAAAACACAAGCAAGAGTCAGGCCAATGGCATTCTCCAATGTTTTGCCTATATATATACACACACATATATGTATACACATATGTGTGTGTATGTGTGTGTGTGTGTGTATATATATATATATAGAGAGAGAGAGAAAGAGAGAGTCAGTAATGTCCCTCAGCCCTCGGTGCCCCTGGGTGTAGACAAGTGCAAGTCAAGACCAGGAGTCCACACCTGTGGTTAAGCCCTATTGAAGTTCAGGAAATGCAAACTGAGGCCAATGTTGTCCTAAAGCCATGAAACACTATTTGTAAAGACCATTCAGTTGTAAAACAAACAAAGAAACAAACAAAAATCATATAATGCCATTAGAAGCCAAAAATGTTTATCAATTTGTCATGCCAGAGCTGCCAACCACTGTGCAACTAAATGGGATCTGGGCTATATAAGGTACATTTCATACCAAACTCCTCCCTAGTCATTATCATGAAAGTGTCTATAATTCCTGCCTTTTATAAATAGACCTGTAGTGCAAATCATTCAAATAACTGGGAAAGAAAGAGAAATTTTTTTAATAGTGATTAAAATGTTCTTTAGCATACACAAAGTAGAAATAATACAATTTCATGCTGAAATATCTTACAACAGTCTGTTTGCTTTGTTGTATATAACTTCAGTTTTATTACATGTAAGGAAATAAGAAATGAAGACATTAATAGTTAAGGCGACATCCATTTAGCATGTTCTTAGTCTGCTCACATAGGTAAGAGACATTTCCCCAACTGAAAGGATGTTTCATGTAAACAACCATCAGAAAATTAGAATCTGTGTAGAGTTTCTATTTCTACTTCACATGCATGGAAACCATAAACCTGAACTCCCGTAATTCCTAAAAATCAGATGAGGAAGATAAAGAGAAAAGAAAACACCATATGCACTCTATGTTTTAAACAGCTGATTGTCCTCTAGCTTGTTTAGTATTCATTCTATGGAGATATTTCCACCTAAGTGCTAAATTTCAGTCTCATAAAGAAGAGCCATAGGATAAAAATTGCCTTTCTTTCTGAGCAGGTGTTTCAGCTGCCACTGAAATTTATCCCAGGGTAGCTGCTATGTTCATTTAAAATGCATGTTTTGGCCGACTGATCCTTAACCTGGAACAATTTCCAGTCTCTACTGACTGGCAGCTGATACCTCTATCAACGCCAGAAAAATGCCATTTTCTTAAGGTGCAGTTTGCTCCCTTTAAATCGCTACTTCATCTTTTGGCTTTACTACGAACACGATGAACTCGCAGATACAGTAACTGATGGCAGCAGACTGGACTGGGCAGCAGAGAGATTAAAGGTTGCTTGCAGCCTGTGATATGGATTTGAAGGCACACTGCCTTGGGGTTAAGTAACCCAAAAACACACTCTGCTATGGCTGTGTATTTCAGCAGCCAGGCACCAGCTGCAAAACTTTCGAGCATTGTTTAAAGAGGTACACCTGCTCTGAATGACAGTTGCAATGCACTGTGAAAAAGCATTCTGGACTTGGTGTCAGAAAACCAGGCTTTGAGTTACACCTCAGCCAGGTACTAGCGGTGGCACCTAGGAAAATCCCTTAAATTTGAACTAAGTTTTCTTACTTATAAGGTAAATGTTTTAATACCTGTTTTGAAGTATATGATGATGGAGAGAAATGATGGATGAGACTTCCAAATGATAAAGCAATATAGAGACTAAGTATGGTTAATACCATCAGTCTATTATGGAAGATTTATGTGTTAGACTGTTAGGCACTGTGTCTGAATATTCTGTTTCAAGTTATATAGTAGATGTTATTAATTTAAAACATTGTTTTATTTATAGCTCCCACACAATTGTCACTAAAATTAAGTCTACATTCACATAGTTCTATGTGAACACATAATATGCTCACCACCCACACAGTGGGACCTGTAGATCACTAAAAGGCCCCTATTGCTGGTGTCTAGTATTTTACAAAATCGGTCCTTTGGATTGAGTCGTTATTTAAAAGCCAAATGCCTGGCAGGGGAACACTGTGATTTTCATCATTCATCATTCCTTTCATGTGGTTTTATTTCCCAGATTCTCATATTGAATGTCAGCCATATACTGGACTTTCCATCTGTGATCTTTAATCATTACAACAAAATCCTTTCATGTAGGAGAATCCCAAGGCTCCAAGAGGCTACTAGAAGCACCCAAGCTACTATATGAGGCAACCAGGATGCACACCATGTTTCATCTGATTTTAAAGCTCATACTCTTTTCTTCTATGTAAATAGTCTCATTTCTTAACCCTCTTAATAAGTTTAACCAGTCTACTCACTCATAGTATCCATTAAGCAACACATTCCCATTTATTTTACCCTGTTCTCAGATTAATAGAAAAAATTGTGGCTCTAGAACCAGGGATCTATCTAATTTCAGACTCCCTCCGCAACCATTTTAATAACTTTTTCCTATGTAACTCTTTTTCAGAAGACATGCATCAAGAATCTACTGCATACTATATTATCGTAGCTCATAATGTCCCAAGATCCATTTGGCTATTTTTATTTTTAGAAAATGTCTATACTGTAAAGAGGAGGATTTATCTTCTTCATGCCTCAACATCTGTCTTAAGCTATACATTCTATTTTCTGAGGTGGTGGTTATTCTAACTATTCAGACCTAGAAAGAGTGGTCATGCTCCCAGCAAGATATTGTGCAACGCTTGATAAATGTGATGAAAGGGACGTAGTTAAAACACCCAGTGGAGGAGAAAGAAGTTAGAAATAGGAGAAGCAGACCTAGAAGATGTGATGACACAAGTGTAAAGAACAATCTGTATGTTTGCTGGATACGACCCTCGTCATCTTAAATGATTGTTATTATATTCAACTTTGAGTGTTAGAAATATAGATGTAAAACTATAAGCAGACACCCTAAGGTACAAATGACTTGAGCTCTGCCCCAGTAGACCTTTTCTTCCCCAACCATTTTCCAGCGACTATTGCCACTTGGGTGATCTGCTGCAGTTGTCAGTACCAGGCAATATTCTTTGAAATTCATTAGGAATTCACAAGGCACATTTCATTCATCTGTTGAAACATCTGTTGGACTATGCTGCTCAACTTCTTTGTGTACTTTAACTCCCTAAGCTTTCATTCTAAAATCTCTGAAGTTGCGTTTTTTTTTTTTTTTTCATTTCTTGGTTTTACAAATACCTGAAAGTAGAATTTATGTCCTTGTCTAAAAATAAAACATGAGAGTTGGTAACATCTGAAAACTTAAACTAGTTATGGTTATTTTATATAATTATTTTATGAAAATGAATTGCATGTATAATGTACACAAGCAAATAACAGGGATATTAATACATTTCAGTCTCACATTAGTCTGAACCATAAAAGTTATCAGTTTAAAACTCTTTCAATAAGTATATAAAACTAATGATAAAGATTTGAGGTT
Source organism: Rhinopithecus bieti (assembly GCF_001698545.2). Classification (NCBI taxonomy): domain Eukaryota; kingdom Metazoa; phylum Chordata; class Mammalia; order Primates; family Cercopithecidae; genus Rhinopithecus; species Rhinopithecus bieti. The sequence goes on from NW_016828141.1 coordinate 714,609, forward strand.
CTTTGTTCTCTTACAAAATCAAACCTTGATTGCAGCATACTCCATTGTTGATTATCATATTCAAGGAGTCACCCTTTTGGTACGTGTCAAGCCTCTATTAAATCCATTACTGGTAAAGAATGTTTTACCTAATTTTGCTGCCAAATGTCAATGTACGTACTAGAAGTGCACGCTGTGAATGTGAAAAAGTACATATAAAATGGCTATATTTTCCATATGTGGTAAAACATGTGGGCAGGCTTTTTTTGTTTTGTTTTGTTTTGTTTCTTCCAGAAACAAAAGAGAAACAACATAACAAATTATTGTTATTAAAATATACTAAAAAATAGGAAAAAGGAGCTTCCAGTTTATGCCATTTAAATTGTCCTTCTTTCTGTGTTGTCTTAGGTTCCGTATTTGTCTATTGGGCAACTATTAATCAAAAATCTAATTGTATTAACTATGTTTTCTGTATTCTTGTTGCACTGGCATTTGTAGCCTACCAGCTGAGGATAGACTGCCCCTCTCAGAGCTGTCCAATTATTAAAAATAGCAAAGGCCTCAGCAGGGAGCATGCCTTTCATTTGCAAACTAACCAATCCACCTTTAACTATCTTCTTAAATTCTCACATAGCAAGCCAATATTCCTCCTGCCCTAAATTAGCACAGGGCCAGTATCAGACAACTGAGGACTGCCTCTCAGAATTATTCAAACTAGCCAATTCAAAGCCATTTGCCTTCTCCCGCCTTGCCCTTCCCATGGAAACTCCTACCCCTTCCCTGGGATCTCTTTGGCTACTTGACCAAACTGGCACTTCCTCGTGTAGCCCTACATGGTGTGGCATGCCCCTTTGTCTCGGAAAATGTAGGTGATAAATTCTTTATTCAATTACAAGGATCTCTCCATGTCATCATTTGGTCACTTCCATAAATTAAAATCCCATGAGTATAACCACTGATACACATTCTCTTCACTCAATGTTATTGTCCAAAGCAGTTGCATCTGACAGGGAGCAGCTCACTCTCCCTTTCTCTCTCTCTCTTTTTAACAGGTTTATTTCAGTCTAATTCACAACCACTACGACAATCCAGCTTAAGAACATCTCCATCACCACAAAAAAGATCTCTCATGCCCACTGCATTCAATTGCTGCTCCCATTCTCCGCCTGAGGCAACCATTGATCTGCTTTTTTGTCTAGATGTGTCTGCTTTGGATATTGCCAACACATAAAATTATATAATATGTAATCTTTTTCATCTGGCTTCTTTCCCTTAGTTAATGTTTTTGAGGTTCATCCATGTTGTAGTTCATTCATTCCTTTTCATTGTTAAATAGTACTCCATTGTATGGGCATAACACGTTTTGTTTTTCCACTCACTAGTTGATAGATACCTGAATTGTTTCCAGTTTTTGCCTATTAGAAGTGAAGTTGCTATAAATAGTTGTTTGCAACTCCTTATATGGACATATGTTTTTATTTCATGTACATATTTAGGAGTGGAATTGGTTCTTTACTTAAGAAACTGCAAAACTGTTTATTGAAGAAGCTATATCATTTTATATTCACACCAGTAGTAGTGTATGAGGGTTCTAGTTTCACCCACTGTCACTAACGATTGTATTGTATGTCTTGTCTTTTGTTTTTGTTTTGTTGTTTTGTTTTGTGTTTTGAGACAAGATCTTGCTCTGTTACCTCAGCTGGAGTGCAGTGGTGCAATCTCAGCTCACTGCAGCCTCAACCTCCCAGGCTCAAGTAATCCTCCCACCTCTGCCTCCTGAGTAGCTGAGAACACAGGCACATGCCACCACAACTAGTTAATTTTTTCTTCAATTTTTTGTAGAGATAAGATCTTGCTATGTTGCCCAGGCTGGTCTGGAACTCCTGGGTTCAAGCAATCCTCCTGTCTCGCCCTCCAAAAGTGCTGAGATTACAGGAATGAGCCACCATGCTTGGCTTTCTTTTTCTTTTCTTTTTTTTTTTAATTGTAGCCATTCTCATGGCTAGTTTGGCTTTCAATAATTTGTTTATGATGTATGTAGCATTGGAGGTCTTTGTGTCTGAGGTCTTCCACTCTGAGTTTGTTAAGATACCTGAATGTGTAGATTGAAATTATTTTATTTAATTTATGAAGCTTGTAACTATTTAGTTCAAATGCTTTTTTCTTACCCGTTTTCTTTCTTCTTCCTTTCTGGGACTGCTATTGTGTGTATATTGCTATGATGCTCCATGGTATACTAAAGGTCTTTGAGACTCTGTCCCCAGGCTGGAGTGCAGTGGCACAATCTCGGCTCACTGCAAGCGCTGCCTCCCGGTTCACGCCATTCTCCTGCCTCAGCCTCCTGAGTAGCTGGGACTACAGGCACCCGCCACTACGTCCGGCTAATTTTCTTGTATTTTTAGTTGAGATGGGGTTTCACCGTGTTAGCCAGGATGGTCTCAATCTCCTGACCTCGTGATCCGCCCGTCTCGGCCTCCCAAAGTTCAGGGATTACAGTCATGAGCCACCGTGCCTGGCCCTTCATTTTCTTTTATATTCTTTTCTTCTTTCTGTTTTTCTTCTTCTTCTGTTTTTTTTCTTCTATTCTTTTCTCCTTCTTTTTCAGGATAGATACTTTCTATTGATCTACGTTCTTCCCTCTGCTATCTCGAAGCTGCTATTGAGCTGCTGTAGTGAATACTTCATTTAATCATACTTCTCAAATACAGAACTCCGATTTGTTTCTTTTGATAATTTGTCTATATTGATATTCTCTATTTGATGAGTCATTGCTGTCATACCTTAATTCTTTAAACATGATTTCTTCTAGTTCTTTGAACACAATCATAGCAGCGAATTTAAAGTTTCTGTCTGCAAAGTTTAACATCTGGGACTCTTAGAGTCAGTTTCTTTTTTTCTCAGTCTGGGCCACATTTTTCTCTTTCTTTATGTGTCTCATGATTTTTGTTTTAGTGAAAACTGGACCCTTTAGGTAATACAGTACAGCAAGTCTGGATTCTGGTTTTGTTAGTGGAGGTTGTTTACTTTGATATCTTATTGTTTGTAGTGATTTCTTCAGTAGCTTTTCTAGATTAAGTCAGTGCATTTTGTCTCCCCATGAGGGTGTTTATGTCTCTATTCAGTTTTTTAAAAACCTTATTTTCATTTTAAAATTTGGCTTCTTAGTGATTACTGCTGTGTCAGAATAACCTAGTGGTCAACCAGTGATTGATCAGAGGTTGTGCTCAAACATGTTGAGCCAATAAGCTCTTACTTTTCCCAGTGGATCTGTGTGTCAGTTAGGGAACAAAGTTCAGACAGTTTAAATTACACTGGACCCTCTTGTGTTTCTGCACTGGAACCCAGTATCATGTCCAGCAAGGGATGTATAGATAGTTCTGTAGTCTCTTCTGACTGTGAGTGCAAATTTGCACATGTGTACAGACTTTAAGACCTATAGGGATGTATGAGCCCTCAAGGCACACAATGGCTGTCTTATTCACCAGATCTCCCTGTTTAATTTTTGGTGAATCTACCGTCCTGTTGTTTGTCCCAACCAGGACCATGATGTCAGGCTAGTTGAAGCATTGGCTTTTCCTGTTGGTTTGTTACCCAGATCACTATTGTTTCTGACAATGCACAGGGGCATGTGGTTTTTTCACTTTCTGCTCCAAACCAAATCAGTCCTTTCTAGCAACTGAGTACTGGTTTTCACAGTATGCCCTTTCCTGGTAGAGTTACCACAGTGAAGTATTTGGAAACAATAAAAGAAGCCCCAGGCAAAAATGCTATATACTCATACTGCCCTTCCCCAGGGTTCAGACATTTTTCTTAATAAATGTTTCTCAAATTTTGTATGCCTATGGCCAATTTCCAGAGTAATGAAATGGTTGTTTTATCAAATATTTGGAGGGCTTTTGAAATTTATTTTGGGGTGGAGGGCTTGCCAAGCCCCTCCCTCCATCATTCTGGAAATCCCTATGCTTCTTTTTTCATGGCTTCATCAAGATTTAGTGAAGCCATAAATGATATTAAAATTCAACTTTCCAAGAAGCTAAACTTTGGCAAAAGAATGAGAAACAAGACCTGGGAATAAGAATTAACTCTTTGAGGCTTTTTGAGATTGCCAGGATTAGTGATATTCCTAAATTGCCTTGGTTAATAGAATTTGCCACAAGTTTTCAAGACAGTAAGAATTGATGGTGTCAATTTTAGCAGTTGCATAACAAGGATGCATGGAAAACAGAAAGCTATTCAGATGCAACAGAAGTTCTAGCAGTTAGAAAGCAGCTAACTCAACATCAATTTTAGATGTCATCCACTCAAAGAAGTTCTTCATTGCCCTCTCCTTAAGGGCATGTGCCCTTAGCTCCTCTCTGTCTCTACTTTTACTGTGCTCTGTCCACCAGCTAATGGGACTTTACTTATATTTGTTCCACTCCATGGATTCCATTAACTCATGACTTTTGGTGACTCATGGCATCTTTACTATTTTCCTTTTTATGTCTCTCTAATTCTTTGCCACCTGGTGTTTATGACATTCTTCATGCTGCACATCTAAGCTTTTCAGAAAAGAGGATCCAATTGAGTTTTATAGTACATGGCTCCTCAAAATTTAATGTGAATATTAATCATCTGAAACCTTTGGTGAAATGGAAATTGTGATTCTGAAGTTCTGGGGTGACGCTGGAGCTTCTCATAGGTAATACTAATGCTGCTATTCTATGGATCACACTTTCACTAGCAGGGCTCTAGTAAGCACCTAAAAGAGGATGCAGCTCTTGCAACAAGGTGCCATATAGGCCACAGACAAGCCTTTAGTCTGTGGTTCTTGCCAATGAATCCCCTATTAATCAGTCGTAGTCTGAGCCACAGGATTATATGGTACAAAGTTTGGTGACCTATGTATTAAAAGAAAACTTGGGAGGGATTTTTATAGGTGGTAGATATTCTATATATCCTACCCACTACACATATGTTCTGGTGATTTTGTCCTAAATGGTTCATGTTATCTTTGCTGATCAAGGTAAGAACTCACCTTGGAACTTTGCTAGTATATGAAGGGTTGATGGACAAGTCTCCACAATTTCAAAATTTCTCAAGGAAGACTTAGCATCAGCGTTTGCTCACATGGTACTGTAGAGCTGTGGGTTTGCTTCTTTCTCTCTCATTCTGTTTATCTCTCTCCCTCCCTCTCTGTCTCTCACTTCCTCTCTTTCTGTATCTCTCTCCCTATTTTCATGTTTTCTTTGTTTTTCCTTTGCAACTGGATTTCTGAGTAAAACAATTTTAGATCCTCAAATTAATTTATTCTTGGAGCTAATAGCTGTAGAGAAATAAACAAACAATATTTTGAAATTCATAGGACCGGACTATGCGGGAAATGGCAACATAGAAGCAAATATTCTAAATGAGCTTTAAAAACAATCACCAACCAACCAATCAGACAAACCTTGAGATTAGGTGAGACAGGAAGAAATGAAAAGTAAGAATAACAAAGGTAAAAGAGAAATAGTCAAAAAAAGAAAGTCATATGGCAGACATCCTGCTTGCCTTCTTTACTCCCCAGCCTGTTTACTGTAAGTCCACCTTGTACAAATCACCTGTAGCTTTATACGTGTTCACAATGAGAATTTATGAAACAAAACAAAATCTACCCAGCAACAGAAGGTGACATGGATGACAAACATGCATATGCATACTTTTATATATATGTGTGTGTGTGTGTGTCACACACACACACATATATTTTTGTCTTTTGGAAATGGAAATAAATTCAGAGTATTCTGTATCTATTTTTGTCTACTTAATTGGATATCAAGTTCTCTGTATTTTCAGGTTAATTTGAGTACCTTGCATACTATTTAGTACCTACCCATTTTAGTGATATCTATCTCGCTATCTCTAGCAATCTATTTGTCTATATGTCTACCACCATAGTAGATAATGCTCTTTTATGTTTTAATTAATTAAAGACAGTCAATGATGGGTCAAACATTGCCCTACTGCTTATAGAAAGGACTCATTCTTATTCATCTCCATTTCCCTGGTGCCTAATGCAGTGCTTGGGTACATATCTAACCCTAACCCAGTATGGGTCTGACTCCTCTAAGTCTTTGTTTGTTTGTTTGTTTGTTTTTATTTATTTTGAGACGGAGTGTTGCTCTGTCACCCAGGCTGCAGTACAGTGGCATGATCTCGGCTCCCTGCAACCTCTGCCTCCCAGGTTCAAGCAATTCTCCTGCCTCAGGCTCCCTAGTAGCTGGAGTTACAGGTGGGTGTGCATTACCCCATCTGGCTGATTTTGTACTTTTAGTAGAGATAGGATTTCACCATGTTAGCCAGGCTGGTCTCAAACTCCTGACCTCAGGTGATCCTCCCACCTTGGCCTCCCAAAGTTCTGGGATTTCAGGCATGAGCCACCAGGCCCAACTGCCTTTTGTTCATTTATAAAACAAGGAGCCTATACAAGATGGCCCCTTCTCCATTGTATTTAAAATGCAGATTTATTTTGAAGGTTAAAGAAAATTGAGAATTAGCCTACGGAATTGCCATGAAAAACACATCCACCTAAAGTGTCCATTTTCTGCTGACATATGGCTGGAAGACAGATGCAAATGATAGGCATTTCCTCTAAAACCTCAAAGCCAGAAACATATATCCTGTCTATGTCCTGTGATCAGTAGGTATAAGGCTGGCATGTTTTCTTTGGAATCCAGAAAGCATTTGGAACCACGCTGGGCTTGGCAGAAGCTGAAACTAGCCAAGGCCTGATTCTGATCATTTACAGCTGCTTCCCAGTCTGTTGTCATCGTACCAGACTCTAATGAACCCCAAGCAAGGCCTCCCTGCTGTGGCTTCTGAAAGGGGTGGAGGCAGCAACTCCTCTATTAAATCAGCCTTCCAGTTAGTACATGGGAATATTGTTGCTGGAGTGCTCTTATCAACTGAAAAAACTAAAGAAAATCTCTCCCAACATGTCAACTGGCTTGATTACGAGACAACATTGATCTCATTTGGATAAATGCAAAAATACAAAGTAGCAGAGCCGACTTTTTAATAGATGATGGTAGTTACATGAAAGAAAAAACATTTATTACCGAGTTATGTACACATTTTCTTCACAACTGGAACAATTTAATTAAGCACAATCTATTAGGGTAATGATCGAAAACATTAATAGGTTGCGTTTCAGCATATTCCTAAAGAGATCACTATAAAGACTAAAATAAAATATCACATAATTTTCAGAATACGATCATGAATTTGATATATAGTGCTAGGAGTTAAACAAAGAAAATCAAATCTATGAGGTAATCTTTTCAAAATCTCAAGAAATACAGCATCTAACAAAATACCTGATATGTAGCAGGGGCCAGGACAAATGGTTTATGAAGAAGGAAGGGAGAAAGGAAAGATGGGAGGAAAGGAAGGAGGGAGGGGTGTATTCAGTTCAGAAAATTTAAAGAGTAAGTAGAATATTAAAGAATCAATCAGGAAAATGATTTTTAAAGTGTATATCCACATTCCTTACAGTAATATGGGGTTGAACTGTTGTAGAACAAAACATCAGGGAAAATAATCTCTCTGGGGCATTAAAAGAGGGAATTAATTCTTGACTTCACTAGAAGGATCTATTTGCTACTATGACTAGTCTAATGCGTCAGGAAAAGAAGCAATATGGTATCATCTTAAAGCACCCTTGAAATTTAAACACTAAGATAGATCAATTTAGAGAAACATGGAGGACTTTCATCACCTATTAATAACAAAAAAATTTTAGTAGGGGTCGAGTAACTATTCCACAGTTATTCTTGCTTTAATGTTTCATGGCAGATGACAAAAAGTACCTATATAGGAACATGTTGTAAACATGATCACATAGATCTAATCAACGCTACCCTCTGAAGCAGCCTTGCAAGAAGACAGTTAAGTTTAGGCAACAGATCAAATCATTTCAACACAGGTACCTATTAAGATTATAATGCCATAGTTGCCTTTCCTTTTTTAAAAAAAATCTAAAACGTTCTTGAAATAACTTTTCTTTTAAATTACTTCTTTAAAAACTATTAGAAAGGTATCATATTTGAAAGATCTGTAATTCATAAGACAAAATTTATAAAATATATGTGGAAAAAATATAACAAGAATATAGATATCCGTGTATATATAAAGAAAATGAATGACACTCTAGAATGGTCCAAGGAGAACTGGATTCAACTTTGGTGTAGAGATAGCTATGTGGCCCCCGGATAACGTTTGCTTTCTGGGCTTCAGACTCTTTAATGTTAAGATTAAGAGGGGGCAGAGTATGTTTTATCTTAGGCATTTTCCAACAATAAAATGCCAGAGTCTCAAATATCTGCAATTTGATATTTCAATTTAGGTTCCATAATAGTCCAAAAGGCACAGAAGAGTCTTTGTATTATTTTTGGAAAGCATGGTCTCAGGACAATTGCAGTGTGCATGACACAGCTCCAAATGTAGCAAACATAATATGGTAGTATAATTTAATATGATGATCACAGTTCCATTTATGCCCTATTTTTACCCTAAGTAAAACTACTATTGATTTATTTCTAGAATCTTCTTTTGATCAACATATTTTAAATGAAAAATAATCACAGAGATTAAATATTCCAGTGACCTCTGTGAACTATGTCCTAAAATATTCATCTTACCCTTCCAGATAAATCCTCAGGAGGGTTGGAATAATACTGCTATAGCCATCGTAATATAGATATTGCTTTTTTCATATTATTAATTGGCAATTGTTATTCATATTTAGGTATACCAATGTATTGAGATCATGGCAAGGAACATTTTCTCAAAAATTGAAAAATAAATTCAATTCCTTTGAATTACTTAAGTAGACGAGAACCACTGAGAGTCTTTATGGTGAACAGAAGGTTTTGTAGGAAGAAATCTGGAGATAAAAAATCATCAGAATGAACCAGAAATAGGGAAAAGGAGACAGAATAGATGCCTATTTTTGGAAAAAGGAGGAACAAGGAAGACAAAGAGATATGAAGAAAGCAAATATCTCTTCTTCAACATTATTAGAAAGACGGTAGGCTGTTGTTTTAAATACGCAATTGCAACTGCAAGAATGGAATTTATATTCTCAATGTGAAATTCTGAAGTCATTATTAAGAGAAAGAGATTGCATAACTACTGAAGCTCAGGCTAGAAAGTCAGACATATCAAGTATGCTGATCAATCTGGTGTCACTTTGGAAAAAATCTCTTCTTCATGTGGAAAGAAGCAAGATGCCACACACTTTATTTGAATAGAGAAATATAACTCTGCTTGAATAGGGCATGAATATTCTGTCTTCTCTTAGATCCTTGGGTTATTCACTCGTCAAACCACTATTATTTGGCTTCTATAAGTAAAGAACTGGTACATTGGTGTTTTAGGGTTAGCCTCTCAAATCCTATTTCAGAGAAAAAAAAAAAAAAAACTATTTCAATGGAGGATCAAGTGCTGTATACTTTGTAAAAACATCTTCACTCTCCAATCAGAGTGAAGTGTCTCCCTCAAACCAGAAGCAGTGTCTGAATAATTCCTTTAGTAAATTCTAACCTAGCCCAGTTTTGATCAAAGATAAAGGCAATCATGACATTGTGGTACCTCCACTAGATGGCAGCAGCAGGCACCCGTGAAGTGCCGGGTCACCAGGGGTTTAAAAACCAAAAAAAAAGAAACTTAAAAAGGAAAGGCAGGAGAATTTCAGCAGCAGAATCTTAGACAGAGACCTGGAAACATACAAGATTCAAGATGAAAAAGAACAGGAACAAGGGACTAGAAACAGAAAACAATCACTAGAACTTGTACTGTTAGGGCTGTTGAAGTTGGAGCTGACAAAGTATGTGGAGAGTCCCCCAAGTCTGGCCAAATTCATTCAGCCCTGTGTGGAGAAGCTGGCTGGAGAAGGGACATGCTCAGCAGGACTTCTCTGAATTGCTGCAAAGCAGAGGGGATGGGGCCGGCTACTGGCCCATGAAAGCACGTGAATAATCAATGTAGGCACAGGTTTTCTGCCCTCTGTACTACCCATCATGCTAAATGTCTAGGACTCACCTATCTGTGGCATCCCATGGACTCCCCTTTCTTACAGAAACCTCACAGTGCAATCCTTTCCTAACTACAGAATTTGGATCTCTTACCCAAACCAGAACACTTTGGAGTGAAACTATTGTGGTTAATAATCATGCCTGAACATCAAGCACAACTTAGGTCGTTTGGGCAAATAGAGATGTGCGCAGATCCAGTTCCTCACTTTCCTTCATGACAACTTTTAAAGCTCTCAGAGCCCTGGTAAGTAGATGAACTGAACTTGCCTTCTCATTATCTCTTCTCCACTCAAGGGTGCCTGGCACAGAATAAGCAAACACTCTATAAATAGAGCTTGTGGAGCAAATGAGTAATGGTGGCTGATGCTGTGTTAGCATCTTCAAAAGACATTTGGTCCAATCTCCAAATTGTATGATTTTACAAATGTGGAAAACTAAGATTCAGAGAAGTTAAGTGACTTGTTCAGTATCAATATAGCAGTAAGTAGCAGAAACAGGCTAGCTCCTGACTCCTACACACGTATTTTTCTGTATCAGTGTTTCAATAGGGATCTTAGAGTGAGTGGGCAACACAAACCAAACTAACAATTTAGCATCTTTGCCCCGTGCGAGTCAAGAACTTAAAGGAAGAATACATTACAAATCATTCATCCAAGAGGAGACATTATGACATGATGCTCTGGAGGGGGCACCACAGCAAGTGTGCAGGAGACAGACATGGAGAAGAGATAACAAAAAGGTGAGTTCAGGGTTCTGAGCACCTGAAAAGCTGCCATGAAGAAAAGCAAGGAACTGGGGAAAGTGACTCTCCAGGCAGGGGTGACCTGGAGAGACTATGACCTATCTAAAAGGTATGGGGGCCAGGCACAGTGCCTCACTCTTGTAATCCCAGCACTCTAGGAGGCCAAGGCAGGAGGGTCACTTGAGGCCAGGTGTTCGAGACCAGCCTGGCCAACATAGCAAGATACCATTTCTACAAAAAACAATTTTTTAAAAAATTAGCGAGGCATGGTGACTTGTGCCTGTAGTATTAAATACCTGGGAAGCTGAGGTGGGAAAATTGCTTGAGGTCAGGAGTTCAAAGCTGCCGGGAGCTATAATCATACAACTGCCCTCCAACCTGTGTGACAGAACAAGACCCTGTTTCTAAAACAAACAAACAAGAAACAAAAGGCACAGAGTGCCATAGCTGCAGTAGATGGTAGCCAAGTTGAAACACTGTTTCTTCAACAAAGACTTGTGATATAGTTTGGATATTTGTCCCCACCCAAATCTCATGTTGAATCGTAATTCCCAGTGCTGGAGGTGGGGCCTGGTGGGAGGTGTCTGGAGCATGTGAGCAGATCTCTCAAGGCTTGATGCTATCTATGTGATAGTGAGTTCTTACCATATCTGGTCATTTAAAAGTGGGTGGCACCTCCCCACTTCCTCTCTCTTGCTCCTACTTTTACCATGTGAAGTGCCTGCTCCCGCTTCAGCTTCCACCATAATTGGAAGCTTCCTGAGGCCTCACCAGAAGCAGATGCTTGTACTATGCTTCCTGTACAGCCTGAAGGACCCTGAGCCAATTAAACCTCTGTTTTAACAAATTACCCAGTCTCAGGTATTTCTTTAGAGCAAGGTAACAACAGCCTAATACAACCTGAAAGTACAGATTTTATGTGAGATCTTTTCATGTTTTTAGTGTAAGTGAAGTTGTGAAACCTTTGTAAGCCAAATCGATATATCTTTGGTTCACCTTTGACCTATAGCTACCATGGTTTTCAGCCCCTAGATCATACCTCTGGATTTGCTGTTTTCACTGGTTTAGGGATGTGGCCTGGGCAGCAATATTTATCAAAGCACCCCAGGTGATCTGTGGTGCAACCACGATTGAGCCTTACAATTTAAGATGCAGTCATCATGGGCATCAACTGGAAGTTTGCTAGAAATGAGGAATCTGGAATCCCACTAAATTCTGTTGAATCTACATGATTCCACTGAACCAAAATCTTTATTTTAAGCAGACTCCCAGGTGATTGATTTGAGAAATCCTGCTCAAGAGAAGGTCTATTCATATAGTAATACTAATACTATGTCATTTAAAAGTGTGCGGCACCCATCTCTCAACTCTCTTGCTCCTGCTTTCACCATGCAAACTGTCTGCTCCTGCTTCAACTTCTACCATGACTGGAAGCTTCCTGAGGTCTCCCTCAGTTTCCATTTGGCAAACAACCCAAGCCAATGCCAGACATAAAAACTGTGACTTCACTCCCCTTCCTGCTTATCTTCCAAACCTGCCCCCCAACATCCCAGAATGGAAGAGGAGCCTTTACATTTTCTTTTATTCTGGAGTGTTTTTGTTTTGTAACAGTTTTGTTCTTGTGACTGGGTATGAACAAACATTAAACTAGTTCAGAAGAGAATGTATCTAAACACTTGTTCTTTGATAGGGCAGAACTTTAATTATGCTGCTACACTAAACAAATCTTGTCCCAGGGTCTCCACAAGAAGATAGCTCACCGAAAAATTATTATCAGCTCTCTCTCTGAACAAGAACTCGATAAATCTTAAATCTAACCTCTGGCTATTTTTTTGGTTCCACATCACTAATTTTATCATATATCTTTTTCACCTGTCAGATGTCCCCAGCATAAATGTCATGGCACTGTCCCTTATATGACATAATCTCTAAGTTTAAAAAAATCTCTCCACTGTACAACAGAGAGAATTTAACGTTTCTTTGTCATCTGGCAGTCCCAAGTTCATTAATAGCTCTTAGAATGCACTGGCTTCCCTTTAGGGAAACCTCATCTCCATTTATTTTTTTCCTCCTGAGAAAAAATGGATTAGCACCAATCCCATCCAGGCAGTCAGTCAATAAATGTTGAAATGCAATAATAATAATGACCAAAAAACATCATGTTCTTCTTTATCCATGGAGGTTGCCATGGTTACCACTAAAATCTTGTTTTGTTTCACTAGTCCTTCAATTCTTTTACATAAGATTTATCAGGATTTACTGCTTACCCTCTCCTTCTCCCTTCACTTCCTTGAGAATCGGTGATTGTCACTGATATACTGCACCTGTGCTGTATACCAGTGACTATTTCGATTTGAAATAAAATACATTATTTCTCATATAACTTTAAGTTCAAACTATATGAACACATTTAAAGGATAGAAATATGAGAATGTTGTCATAAAAATCACAATACATGACTTTTCCAATTGGATCAAATTGCAAAAGTAAGTGAAAAAAATAAAATTTTTATAACTAAGCTACTATGGTTTCCTATTGGATTAACAAATGTTTCTTCTTTATCAGAAACACTTACATAAGACTATTTGAATAAGGCAAAAAAATTACTTTCACCCCCAAAACAATCTAAAGCAACTCCTGCTATGTGTGTCTGCAACCCTAAACAATAGTCTTTCCCATAATATATGCATGGAAATTTTCCCTTGGATTATGAGTGGTGTTAATGAATCTTGATGATGTGCCTCTCCCAGCCTACAATATTACCCAATAGTGCTCCCTAAAATATTCATTGCATTAGTATGTGTGTCTGCCACATTCAATAGCCCTCCACTCTAGTTTTCTATGGGGCCACAGCTTGGCTACACATTACAAAGCTGCACATTCATTTGTTAAACAGCCTCACTCATCATATAGTAGCAGCTACTGGCTACATTCTCATTCATTCATTGCATCAGTACAGCCCTGAGACTTGATTGACTGGCTTAGATCTCATCTTTGCTTATTTCATTTTGTGATGTAACATTTATCAAAAGATTGGGCTTCCAAGAACTAGATATATCTGTAGTTAGGTCCGTATGTTATAGGCAACCAATGTCTACTTGTTGCTAGTCCCATGTTGAGTGACCTTAGCTACAGGGTAGTAATGAATGTTCTTTCCTCTGCCCATAGGCTCAATTATACAAAACTGCCTATTTGGGGCCATGATAATCTACAAATTGATAGTGTTGTATGATTCAGCCAACATCCCTTACTCAGTTAGGGACTAGAAGGGAAGAGGATGCTCCCTCTTTAGTTTTGGTATACCTAATGCTCTCAAGTTCTGCAATTCTACCCAAAGTTCCAGACTCTCAAGCCTAACTAAAAAGCTGGAGGAGCTCTGAAATTCTTATGAGTTACATGAACTTATTCAAAGTCAGGCAGATAAATCATAAATGAATTAATTGTGCTTTCTCCTGCTCTTTTATCTCACTCACAGTTGCTAGAAGGCCAGCATAAGGAAAGCATAGAAGAATAAACACCATAAACATTTACTAACAGAAACTGCAAAGGGTAAGGAAGACAGAAAGGCCAGCATAATTGCTTTCTTTTGGAGCAGGGAGGCTAATGTAAAACTTGGGTCTCCCACAGGGCTTTACCATGTTCCATATCCAAGAATATGTGGGGATTCCTTTGAAAGGGAGATAGAAAAATCAACGGCTAATATTTTCCAGTCTCATCCAACCAAGAGATACAGGATAGTTATTATACTTGGGACCATAGTGCCCAGTGCAGTTCTATTTGTTCATGACTATGATGAGGATACTGAATACAAATATAACTTAACTAAATATAAAAAGAAGTGTCAGTTTGAGACAATACATACCAAAAATGGCATAGGGGAAAATGAGAAAACAATGAAATAAGAAGTATGTCCACCCCATTAACTCACATTTCATAATGATATATAGAAGACCCAGTCCTATTATGTTCTACAATTTTTCACTTTACTCACCCCCTACAATTCTATGGTTTGCTTTATCAATTTACAACCTTAATCACAGAAGTGGTGAATTTTATACCTACATACCTGTTAACTAATTTTCTCTTGCACATTCTCCACAGTATATCATACACAGCCTCCAACAAGCTGTGTGCCCCTTGCACATGTTATTAAAACCTCTATGTTTCATATTCTTCATCTTTAAAATAAAGAGGCTAAATGCCACAGCTAAAGAATAGCAGGAATACTGGATTCCAGTGGGGAAGCTTTTGTGATCAACTTTGTGTTCCTGAAAGTAATGAGGAAGGATACTGTGGTTGAGTTTTTCCCAGATGTGGAATAAATGTCATGTAGGACCATGTGAGGGGACATGAACAGACCTTCTTTTGAATAATTATGTATTTTTTAAACTTCTATTATGTCAATTGATATTGGTTTCTTGTTGGTAATATAATTAAACAGAAACAAAATCATTGAAACAATTTAGGGTTAAAAGTGAAAATATGTTAAGAAACGTAGGAAGTAAATATTGATAAGCTATTTAAAAAGGTGACAGTGAATCACTGGGGTCTGGAAACAATGCAGGGGTGATACTCAATGAAAAAACTGGAACCATGTTTACTAGTTTTTTTTTTTTTCCAAGTAGTATTATCTTTGAAAATCTGATAAATAGAACTATCTTTTCGGAATTTGCTAACAGTATGTTTTTATGCCATGTTCTTCATTGAAAGCCTGAATTCTAAGAGTCAGATCCATTCACAAAGCTGTTCTTTGAATTCTGAGGAGTTCTGACCTTCTTCAAAGCCATCACCAAAGAATTGGTAAGACAGAGATGTGTGGGTCACGACTGGAAGAGCAGTAAATGGACATGACCCTCTGTAGCCCAGGAAAAATCACTATAATTTCCATGTTCTTACACCATCACAGATTCCCGAGGGCTTGCATTTGCCTGGCACTGTGCTAAGCCCTTTGCAAGCAGTATCATGTTTCCTTGTAACAATCCTATAAAGTAGATTATTTTATCTCCATTTTATGTAGAACAAGATTACTGTGTCCTGGTGGCATAATTTGAAACTGGTTGAGACAAGGTTCAAACCCAGATCTTTGTAATGACAAACCATGGCACTATTTTGGATCTTTAATAAGGAGTGATTTTGAGAGAAATCTAATTGTTTCTGATCAAGATCCAGAAGTTTTCATTATATTTGGCTAGCACTTCAAAACATGGAATTGTTAGGTGCAATGTTCCACTTTAAATTAGGTGACAAAATACTGCTATGACCAAAGGAAAAAGGGGAATACTGTAAATGATCGTGAGTTTTCATCCTAATTTTCACCATGATAAAATGATTTATTTCAAAGGATTTTGCTATTAATTGAATTATTTGATTAGAAAGCCAATTTTTTTTTCTAGAATCATTTTATCTTCTGCCACTAAATACAAAATAAAATGCACAATGTGGGAAGTTAACTAATAAGTGTAAAGCTTTCTTTATTTTATTTTAAAGGTTTAAGCTCGCCTTATACATAATACAGTCATTTTCTGATCTCATGTGGTGTCAATCTAAAGATAATGCGTTCTAATAAATTCTGAGGACAACAGAATCTTTGTGGTGCCTGTGTACACACACACACACACACACACACACACACACACACACACACAGGAAGCTCTAGCATGCCAGTTTAGGCCCCATGGATAATCTAATTTCCCCCAAACCCAAAGACCTTCTAAGGAAAATATTAAAATGGATATAGGGCCTGGATCACGAGGTCCTGAAAATGGAATTGGGACTAATAAAGAGGGGGGCAGTCTTTCTTGGGATACTTTTGGTTTTGTAGTTTGTGTTGGGAAGGATTTTTTGTGTATCCTTAGCTGGTGCTAAGGCACTCATGTGCCTTCTGATGTAACTTCCTCGGGCTTTCTTTCAATGTTTCAAGAAGTGGCTATTAGATAATTTTGATCAATGATCCCTTTCTGCTTGTATGAGCAATCTTAGAGAATAATACAAGTTCTGTCTATAGAGAGCCCTTTCACCTCAGGGGAATGTATATTATTAGTACTTAGGAGGAGAACAAGTCAATATAACTAAGACCAAGTGACCAAAGAGATATACATGATGGTGGCTTAATTTCGGGAAGCCTCCCCAACAGAAACATCAGAAACAGCAAAGATGCCAAATAAGGCATCAGAATAGTGAGTGGCACCAAAAAATAATAAGAATTAAGCAAATGACTTCATTTCTATAAGCCACCTTTTACTTACGTGTAGAATGAGTACAACAGTCATTCTTTATAGAGATATTAAAGGGGTTAGACTATATGAAATACAATTTGATACACAAAGTTCTCAGCATTGACCTGGCGCATACTATGCATTCACTAAACGGATGCTACTGTAGAAAGGCAGCATACTGACAAGGACATAGACTCTGAGATCAGACTGCCTGAACCATTGATCACACTGACTGTGTGACCTGGGGCAAGTCAGCTAACCCCATTGTGCATCATCTGTAAAATGAAAGTAGTCATAACGTTGTTTTATAAGATTGTTGTAATGATTGAGTTAATACATATGAAGCCCTTAAAACAATATCTACCATTTAAGGAGAACTCAAAGAATGTTAGCCATTATTCATCATTATAATCCAGGATGCTAATTAAATCTTTATATTGTTTGAATAATTAAGCTACTTTTATAATTAAAGTTTTTCAGCTCAAGCAATTAAAATTTCTAGTTATTTAAAACCAAATAAAATGTAGAAAAGAATTATGTAGTGTGAGTGTAGAATCAAAATATTGTTTTTTGAAAAAATTTTGAAAGGATGTTGTAAATGTCAAGAATAAAAAATCATCCAGTTTGATGTATTTTATAGTAAATCTCTAAAATGTACACATTTTGATATTAATACAAATGTTAATAGACATTACAGGGGCATAAAGCTGAATTTTGTAACCACATAATTTATGTATTTGGCATATTGTTACCACGAGCTGCTAAACAGGTTTAGAGAAAGTTATACTATTCACTCCAACATTTCCCCAAAATGACTCTAATTCAGAGCTTTTTATTTTCATAGCTCGTCACACACCTCCTTGAAAGCATAACTTATGTCTCAGATGACAAAAAAGTTAAGCCTGAAATATTAACTCTACTATTTATTCCACAGTGTTGAAGAGTGAAAAAATGAAAACCACCTGGTCAAGATTACAAATCCAGCAGCGGTTATTTTTGCCTCTCTTCAGAACTCCTCCTTCTAGCACCCTCCTGTTTTCCCCTTGGACCTACCCATCATTCTTATTTTCACCATTTTTGTTCCACATTTGCAATGTTCCTGCTGTTTGTTGGAGAAGGAAAACAGTGAACATGATACTGAGGCGAGAGGTGCCAGTGACAGGGCACATTGCTGTAGGGGCCAGGCTTCATGACGGGCACTGCACACATGTTAGCTGTAGTCCTCATATAGCTCTAAAAAATGTGTATGGTTATCCTCTTTTTCAAACAAGGAAACTGAGACTCAGAAAGTTCAAGTTACTTGCTTATGGTCACACAGACACTGTATGTCACAGTGAATATTCACAAACAAGTCTGTGTGACGTTCATGCCCTTACTACATGTCCCTACCACACTGTTTCTGCTGAAAGTCCCTTTGTGGAAGGGTTTGGGTCTTTCGTTATCAAACTAACAACAACAACAACAAAAACAGAACTCAGCAAAGAAACAAAAAAATAATGAAAGAAATGCAGCAAAAGTTGATTCTTGGGTTTTTTTGGCTTATAGAACAATGAACATATTGTCTTTATTCCTTATCCGCAAATTTTCTAAAGTGAGCATTCAACCTCTTAATAATGTGAACAACACAAATCTAGGATGATGAAAACAAGTATTTTTAAAAAACATTTTTTTTTTTTTGGCCAGGCGCAGTGGCTCACACCATAATCCCAGCACCTTGGGAGGCTGAGGCAGACGGATCACATTTAACAGGAGTTTGAGACCAGCCTGGCCATCATGGTGAAACCCCATCTCTACTAAAGATACAAAAAGTTAGCCGAGTGTGGTGGTGTGTGCCTGTAATCCAAGCTACTCAGGAAGGTGAGGCAGGATAATGACTTGAACCCGGGAAGCAGAAGTTGCAGCAAGTCGAGATAGTGCCATTGCACTCCAACCTGGGCGACAGAGAGAGACTCCGTCTCAAAAAAACAAACAACAACAACAACAACAAAAACCATGGTTTTTTTTTTT
>NW_016828141.1:736793-764053 GCF_001698545.2 Rhinopithecus bieti
ATGTCTGTGAGGGTGTTGCCAAAGGAGATTAACATTTGAGTCAGTGGGGTGGGAAGGCAGATCCACCCTTAATCTGGGTGGGCACCACCTAATCAGCTGCCAGCAAATATGAAGCAGGCAGAAAAACGTGAAAAACTGAAAAGACTAGACCTAGGCCCTCAGCCCTACATTTTTCTCCCACATTGGATGCTTCCTGCACTCAAACATCATACTCTAAGTTCTTCAGTTTTGGGACTCGGCGTGGCTCTCCTTGCTCCTCAGCTTGTAGGTGGTCTATTGTGGGACCTTGTGATTATGTGATTAATACTTAATATGATACAATACAATATTATATATATATATATATATATATATATATATATATATATATACATACACACATACACTATATATATGTAAAGGGGAGTTTTATTAAGTATTGATCCTATAAGTATATGTAGTATATATATCCTATTAGTTCTGTCCCTCTAGAGAACCCTAACACCGATTTTGGTACTAGGAGTACTCACTAGTATATACAATACAATACTATATATACACACACACACACACACATACACACACACACACATATATATGTGTAAAGGGGAGTTTTAAGTATTGATCCTATAAGTATATATAGTGTGTATATATATATATATATACTATTAGTTCTGTCCCTCTAGAGAACCCTGACTAACACCAATTTTGGTACTAGGAGTATCCACTAGGAGTGGGGTCCAGAACAGGAGAAGTTTCTGCAACAGGTCCAGGCTGCTGTGCAAGCTGCTCTGCCACTTGGGCCATATGACCCAACAGATTCAATGGTGCTTGAGGTGTCAGTCGCAGATAGGGATGCCGTTTGGAGCCTCTGGCAGGCCCCCATAGGTGAATCACAGTAGAGACCTCTAGGATTTTAGAGCAAGGCCCTGCCATCTTCTGCAGATAACTACTCTCTATTTTTTTTTTTTTTTTTTTTTGACATAGTCTCTCTCTGTTGCCAGGCTGGAGTGCAGTGGCGCAACCTCCAATCACTGCAACCTCCGCCTCCTGGGTTCAAGCGATCCTCCTGCTTCAGCCTCCTGAGTAGCTGAGATTACAGGCATGCACCACCAAGCTCAGCTAGTTTTTTTGAATTTTTAGTAGAGATGGCGTTTCACCATGTTGGCCAGCATGATCTTGATCTCCTGACCTCATGATCCACCCGACTCAGCCTCCCAAAGTGTTGGGATTACAGGCATGAGCCCCCATGCCCGGACACTACTCTCCTTTTGAGAGACAGCTCTTGGCCTGTCACTGGGCTTTGGTGGAAACTAAATGTTAGACTATGGATCATCAGGTCACCACACAACCTGAACTGCCCATGGGTGCTTTCTGACCCATCTAGCCATAAAGTGGGTTGTGCACAGCAGCATTCAATCATCAAATGGAAATGGTATACATGTGATCAGGCTCAAGCAGGTCCTGAAGGCACAAGTAAGTTACATGAAGAAGTTGCTCAAATGCCCATGGTCTCCACTCCTGCCACCCTGTCTTCTCTTCCCCAGCCTGCATCGATGGCCTCATTGGGATTTTCCCATGATCAGTTGACAGAGGAAGACAAGTCTAGGGCCTGGAAAGCAGATGGCTCTTCATGATATGCAGGCACCACCCAAAAGTTGACAGCTACAGCACAGCCCCTCTCTGGGACATCCCTGAAGGACAGTGGTGAAGGAAAATCTTCCCAGTGGGCAGAACTGTGAGCAGTGCACCTGGTTGTACACTTTGCATGGAAGGAGAAATTGCCAGATGTGCAATTATATACTGATTCATGGGCTGTAGCCAATAATTTGGCTGGATGCTCAGGGACTTGGAAGAAGCATGATTGGGAAATTGGTGACAAAGAAATTTGAGGAAGAGGTATGTGGATGGACCTCTCTGAGTGGTCAAAAACTGTGAAGATCATTGTATTCCATGTGAGTGCTCACCAGCGGGTGACTCAGCAGAGGAGAATTTAATAATCAAGTGGATAAGATGAACCGTTCTGTGCACACCACTCAGCCTCTTTCCCCAGCCACCCCTGTCATCGCCTAATGGGCCCATGAACAAAGTGACTATGGTGGTAGGGATGGAGGTTACACATGGATTCAGCAACACAGACTTCCACTCACTAAGGCTGACCTGGCTATGGCCACTGCTGTGTGCCCAATTTGCCAGCAGCAGAGACCAACACTGAGCCCTCAATATGGCACCATTCCTTGGGGTGATCAGCCAGCCACCTGGTGGCAGGTTGATTATATTGAACCTCTTCCATCATGGAAAGGGCAGATGTTTGACCTCACTGGAATAGATACTTACTCCAGGCATGGGTTTGCCTATCCTACATGCAATGCTTCTACCAAGACTACCTTCCATGGACTCATGGAATGAATGCCTTGTCCACCATCATGGTATTCCATACGGCATTGCTTCTGACCAAGGCACTCACTTTATGGCTAAAGAAGTGTGGCAGTGGGCTCATGCTCATGGAATTCACTGGTCTTACCATGTTCTCCATCATCCTGAAGGAGATGGATTGATAGAATGGTGGAATGACCTTTGGTAGTCACAATTACAATACCAATCAGGTGACAATACTTTGCAGAGCTGGGGCAAAGTTCTCCAGAAGGCCATGTATACTCTGAATCAGCATCCAATATATGGTACTGTTTCTCCCATAGCCAGGATTCATGGATCCAGGAATCAAGGGGTGGAAATGGAAGTGGCACCACTCACCATCACCCCTAGTGACCCACTAGCAAAATTTTTGCTTCCTATTTCCATGAAATTACATTATGTTGGCCTAGAGGTCTTAGTTCCAGAGGGAGGAAAGCTGCCACCAGGAGACATAATGATTCCATTAAACTGGAAGTTAAGATTGCCACCAGGGTCCTCCTACCTTTAAGTCAACAGGCTAAGAAGGGAGTTACAATGTTGGCTGGGGTGACTGACCCAGACTATCAAGATGAAATCAGTCTCCTACTCCACAATGGAGGTAAGGAAGAGTATGCATGGAATACAGGAGATCCATTAGGGTGTCTCTTAGTATTACCATGCCCTGTGATTAAGGTCAGTGGGAAACTACAACAGTCCAATCCATGCAGGACTACAAATGGCCCAGACCCTTCAGGAATGAAAGTTTGGGTCACTCAACCAGGAAAATTTAAAACACAACCTGTTGAGGTGCTTGCTGAAGACAAAGGCAATACAGAATGGGTAGAAGAAGGTAGCCATCAATACCATCCACAACCACAGGACAAGTTGCAGAAATAAGGACTGTAATTGTCATGAATATTTCCTCCTTCTTTTGTTAAAAGCATGTCTGTGCATATATACAATTGTACTAAGAAAATATCCTCATTTTATTTCCTTTCTCCTTTATAATGTGACATAATATTTATTGACTTCATGTCATTGTTTAAGTATTTTTTACTTTATGTAATAGCATTTGGATTGGGGATTGGTGTGTTTCTGGTTGTACAAAGGATAGTTGTTTTATGATAGGTGGAATTATGACATTATAGTCTTTATTTGAAGATTATGCATGATCTCAGGAGATGTATATGGGTTCAAGTTGACAAAGGGTGGACTTAGGATGGTTAATACTGAGTGACAACTTGATTGGACTGAATGATGCAAAGTATTGATTCTGGGTGTGTCTGTGAGGGTGTTGCCAAAGGAGATTAACATTTGCGTCAGTGGGCTGGGGGAGGGAGACCCACACTTAATCTGGGTGGGCATCATCTAATCAGCTGCCAGCAAATATAAAGCAGGCAGAAAAACATGAAAAGACTAGACTGGCCTAGTTTCCCAGCCTACATCTTTCTCCCGTGCTGGATGCTTCCTGCCCTTAAACATCGAACTCCAAGTTTTTCAGTTCTGGAACTTGGACTGGTTCTCCTTACTCCTCAGCTTGTAGATAGCTGATTGTGGGACGTTCTGATCTTGTGAGTTAATACTTAATAAACTGTCCTTTATACGTATACATATATCCTATTAGTTCTTTCCCTCTAGAGAACCCTGACTAATACAGGGTTACATGAAATAACTCATCTGAACATATCCAGTGCATTTATTTCTTGGCACATTTTATTCAATAAGTATTAGCAGAGAGTCCACCTATTATTGCACATACTGAAATGAACTGCAGCCATAGAAATATATGAAAACAGAAGGGTCTCCAAAAAAAAAAAAAAAAAAAAAAAGCAGCATAATGCTTCTTTTCTTGCCAAGAAGCCTAGTAGTTAACGTAACGGTTTCCTTTCAAAGCATCTTCTTTTTCTATATAGAGAATCTGGGTCTTCAAGACAATCAAATTGGTTTTCCTAAGTGGATTCCATTTGCAGCAGGCCCCCAATGAAAACCATCTATCTCCAGTGGGCCAAGATTAATCAGTTCTACTCTGGCTTCATCTCGCCTGAGTTTCATCTGCTAGTAAAATGATAGTACAGCAATGAGGAAGACGGTATGCCATGAAGAAAAAAAGAGTTTGAAATCAGCGGATCTACTCATTTCCCCTGCACCTGGGCCAGGGTTTACGTCCCAAAGAAAGCGGGGAGGAATGATCTATAAGCTCTTGAATGAGCAGGGAGAAGAACAGCTGTCAACAACAAATTGATTTCATTGGTTGAGTTCCGCAGCAGCAGGCAGGGGGGCTGGAGTGGCTGCGGGCTGCTGTGCTTACCCACCAGGGCAGTTAACATCATTAAGACAAATTCCAGAGCGCCTAACTGGAGAAGTAGAGGGAAAGAGGATCGCTGCAGAGAGAGGAAGGCAGAGAGGTAGAATCCTGACCGACAGGGCACTCCATGGGCCTTAAACAGAGAAAGGAACAAACAGCAGGGTAAATTGCAAAATACTGCTTGCTACCCTATCTTCATGACATCTGTTTCCAGATGAGAGAACTATTTCGTCTTTTCAGTTCCCATTGTGCAGCTTTCTTTTCAGTACACTGAGTTCTCTGTGGAACTTGCCGTATCTCCCTACGGCTTATGCAGGTGCTTTATGAGATGAACCCCATGTGGTTTCCACATCCATTCTCTGTGTGCAGGAAGGCAGAAGTCTCCACATCTTTCGGATACCTTTTATGGGAGCAAGTTTGCCTCATGTCAAAACACAGGACCGGAAAAGCAGGATGAGACACAAGCACAGGAAACTGCTGTCTACAAGAGCCAAATATTTAGATCCTAGAAAAAGTTTGCTAAAGGCTTCATTTCCTGCATATATGTGCCAGACATACATGTCTAAGGGTCAAATTTCTGATATGGTTTTAATCCAGTTCTTGAAAGTACATGGTTTACATATTTGAAATCACCTGTGTGTATAAAGGAAGAAACTACATTCATGGTGTGGAGATCCTTTTATTGATGAATTTTAGCAGTGGCTATCTCTGTATTTACTTGACTAGTGGTAATTGTCTGCCATTGTTTGAAAATGCAGATGTAAAGACTTCTTTCAAACAGAAGTAACTCCTGTAAGGGATAAAGGAAGAAAAGTCTCCTGTAATTCCACTGTTGCCTTCTCTAGGATCTAAAGTACAGTCAGTCCCCAGTTTAGGATGGCTCAACTTGACTTTTTTAATTTTATGACTGGTTTATCATGATGTAACCCCATCATAAGTCAAGGAGCATCTGTACAGTAAATTGTCAGAAATGTGCCACCTCTATTTAGAATGATGGATGAGTGGCACAAAAATAAACATTATCCAACTGCTCTCTACTTAATGAAGGCAAATTTATAGAATATTATAATTTCCCAAAACATATATAAGACTCATTGCCATCTTTTTTACCTTTTAGGAAGGCTTAATAATCAAAATCACAATGTTTACTCATACTGCAGAAGTGCATAGTTTGTGATTTTTTTTTCTTAATCCATCTCAAAAAGAAACAAGAAGAGTAAGAAAGTCCTGTGTTCACAATTTTCTCCAACATTAAGGATGACCCCTTGCTCACCATTTATTTCCTAAAGCACTGCTTAAGTTGCATAGATCCAGAGGTGACAATAAAAGGACAGGAGAGATTTCTGCTCTCCATGGCCAAAAATGTGCATTTGACATTAATAAGTCCTGCATCCTCCATGATTCTTATACATGTTTTGATGTTGAAAGGAGAGCCTCTACAACATTCCAAGGACATCTAATTGGCATGATCTTATTAGCAGACAGAATTCACTCAGGGAGATTACTTGGCCAAGCTCTCAGGACACATAGGTGTTGAAAACATGGATTTCAACTCAAGCAAGTATGTTTGATTCCAAAGCAAAATATCATACTATTACCATATTGACTTATGCATTCACAGGTTAACCTTTGTCCATCATATTACACTTAGGTAGTTGACATTTCCACTTCAGACCCAAATTAGACTTGACAAATTGGCTCAGTCCAACTGGGTTTGTTTTCTGACACTGCCAGCAAAAACATTTTGGCCTCTGTAACATATAACCTGTAGATTCATGTCCCAGTTATTGTTTCATCATAATTTATTATCAATCTACAAAATTCATAAATATACATGTAGAAACCATGACACAAAGTATTCGCATTTGTTGAAATACTAAGTTAAGGAAGATTTTCATATCCTGGGACTTGTTAAGCATGTGATAACTTTCTTTAGACACAATGACGCTAACTATCTGAAATACTTCTGATGCAGATTTGAGAAAGTGTGAGCTACATCGTGTTCGTTCACAGGGCCGTTCCTAATGGTACCAATCATCTGTTTAGTTTTCTTGGCTGTAATAGCACTATGCACTAATTTTTTTAGAGAATAGTAAACTATTTCTAGAACACTGAAATTCAACAAAATGTTAAGTATCTGGGCAAAGAACATTCATAGCTTTAAAAAGGGAGTAGTGTTAACAGGGGAAAAGAATCCAAATGGCTTTGTTACTACCTAGTAACATTAATTTAAAATGATGGATCACTTTCAAAATTCTTAAACTAAAATAGATTTATTTTTTCTTTTATAATTGTTATATGCCAATATATTAGATAAAGCACATAGATTACAGAAACCAAGGGACAGAAAGAAATGCAATGGCTTGTATAGAGCAACAAATCATCCCATACTTCTACCTCCTTTCCTGTGCCTTTGCCAAGTATTCTATTTAAAGTTCCCTGTGAGGAGCTCTGTCTTGGGAAAGTGTTTGATAGCAGTTAAACAAAAGGATTTATTTAAAAAGGAGACCTGGGTTTGGTTCACATCTTGGCTCTATTACTTACTTAAATGGATTATTGGGCAAGTTATTGAGGCTCTTTGAGTCTCATCCTTAAATGAGGAGAATAATTTATTTCATATGGATGTTGTATAGGAGTAAATTAAGTGTCAAACAGTATCTTGCACAGAGCAAATAATCAATGCCCATATATGGACATTTTTGACACTAACTCTTAGGAAATATTTTAGTTCCCTAGAAAAGTACATTTTAGATTTCTTCAAAGTCCCCAATGCAACTTTAGATCTGAAAATTTTAAGTATTTCAAAATAAGAGCATTAACATGCCATATGTAGCTTGAATGCTATATTTCTCTTTGCCAAGTATTTAACTTTGCAAATCATCTGATGGCTTAATTACAAAGCTGGGCTCTGACATCCATCACTCTGCACAGGGGAAATCTGTCCAGAAGAGACTAGAAGTGGCTTCTTTCTGCATGAGTTATCAATCAGGAATTTTAATTTAAATCCAGAGAGATGTGTCCAATGCTGAGTTTGTTTCCAGGATCTCTTGGTTCACTAGAGTTTTATATATTCTTTTAATGTCCTAAAATGTGCTATTCCATGACAAAACAGTTATTTGCTTTGTGTGTAGTACTAGCTTTGCTTTTTAATCACTTAGAAGAACCCACCATATAGTAATCTGGCTAATCTTGTGAGATATGAGGCCATCAATGATAAGAGCTCCCTTTTACAATCCTCTTCTTGGGTGTAAGCCAGGCATTCCTAAAATAGAGTTGTCCTTGCAATTTGCCATCCATGAAACAATATTCTGAGCCATCTCCCAAAAGAGTAGTTGCTACCACTAATAAGGCATTTATTTTAGTTTTTCCTGCAATAGTAAAAAATCACTTACACTTTCTAGGCCAGAGTTTCCAGCCACTGGGACACTGTGAATAGGTTACAGGTGCTCAGGTATTGATCTGACAGCCCTTATCACCACCAGGAGAGGCCTGGTATACAGCATCATCTCTGATCATTAATACAGTCAACATATAAAATAGTTTGTGCCTGAGTCTTGACATGAAAAACTTTGAGAAACACTGTGGGTCCTAGCTGATTCTTCCTTAGGTAGCTGAAGGAAGTCCAGTATTCTAAGTGGTGTCTGACCATGCAACATACAAGTGTGGTGCTTCTATGGCAGAGGGTAAATGCAATGACTCTTTTTCATGTTTCCCACAGACATGTGGGGAACTGAATGTGTGACTTTTATATAATTGGTGGGTCTTAATTTTGCACCAAGTAGTTGGGATTTTTGTCATGGAGAAAATGGATTTTGCCTCCCTTCCAATATCAAGAAGGTGGTTGGCTGATTAATAATCCATGACTTACAGTATAACAAGTGAATGAAGATAAGGAACACATGGATCCCTGTATACACTCATTTAATAATTACTTGTTTTCTTTCAAATATCAGGAAGGATAAATGTTAAGCATAAATGTTAATGAATATATCAGTACTAGTATATTTGTATTGTTCTTATGTTATGATTTCTAATATTTATATAGCTTTTCATAGTTCACAAAAAGAGTGGACCTCTTAAAATTACATGTACAAAACAAAAAAGGCATGGTGGAATCAGAGTGGTCTATTGGATAAATAGAGAGGCAGCATTTTTGGCAGGAGGAAACACTGCACAAAGTTCATTTTTGTCACATTAAAATTAAGTAGATGTGTAGAAATAATATTACCCTAAACTGAAAATCAGCTAGTGACTCAGGAAGGAGAAAAATTTATCACCATATACAAAGAAAACCTAGAGTCCCTATTTTTGTGTTTTAAGCCTCACGGATAGACACTTCTTGGTTCCTTTTATAAACTCTTAATTATGGGAAGGGAATGAGATATTTGACAAAAGAGGGTGTGGGACTGATTCAGAGGGGTTCATTATGCTTTTCAGGATGCCTTCTTTAAATGAAGGATAAAGCAAAAGTAAGTCACCAAAAAAGAGAACTGTAAAACAAAACAAAACAAAACAAAACTTATAAAAAAAAGTTTTAAAATGCTTAACAACTTTTCCCTGCTTAGAGAACTTTTCAGGGAAGAGGGGAAAAGACAGCACTGGTGACAGAGGGGTGGTGAAATGCAGAGGATTTACAAAGGAGCCAGCGAATGTGGAAAAGGAAGCAAACATAACATAAACAGACACCTAGGACATTACAAGGATTCATGAAGTGATTTATCCCACTTTCTGGTATCCAAGCACTCTGTAACCAAATCAGCCTCAATCTAAAGTTGCTCTTTCCAAATGGCAGTCACCAGCTACGTGTGTCTTTTCAGCATCAGCACCTGATACGTGGCAATTGAGAGTTCATGTGTGCTCTAAGTGTAAAATATACACAGATTTTAAAAACCTCACTAAAAAAGAGTGTAAAATAACTCACTAATAATTTTTGGAATAGCATTTTGGATATACTGGTTAAAATATATTGTTAAAATTAATATTGCCCGATTTGTTTTAGCCTTTAAAAAAATTTTATAGTGTAGGTACTAGAAAATTTAAAATTACATACATAGCTTATGTTATACTTGTATTTGGAATCACTGTTTTAGAGTTTTTAAAAGTTATTTAAACCTGCTTACTCACAAATATTTTTACAGTTGAGAAGAATTGTATGTAGTGGTCAGTCCCAAATGTAGCAAACTTCTCATTGGTCCGTTGACCATCTTAGTATTTCTTTACTGACTCATACACTTGAACTACACTGAAATTTATTCCCATTCCCATCATTACACACCTGAGGAAAGCCATTGAAAGAAAAGGGTTGCTGCTAGTTCACCAGTTCTCCTAATACATGCTGTTAAAAAGACAGGAAAGACAAAACTGGGCTAGAAAAATGTGAACTCAGAAAAAACAAAGAAGAACCAAAGGGAAAACATTTGTGCCGGGAGTTTCAATTTAAACAGAAACACACTCACTTCCACGTTGCACTCTGCTTTTTATTTTTCACTATAGTTACTATTTGTTTACTGAATCCCTTAAGGGTCCTCGCAGAAGGCTTGAAAAATTTTTACACTTCAGTTTCTTTCTACGCCTGGATGTTTGAATCAGAGGAACCCTAAAATCTCCTGGAGTTTGAACTTGTATTGACTTCCTGTTTCAGGGCCTTTGAACTGACCATTATCCCGGCAGAAGACTCCATCTCTCTATTATCTGTGTGGTTGGCTCCTTCTTGCCATTTAGGTCTCAACGTAAAAGTTATTTCCTTAGAGAATGCTTCTTTGAACACTGTTTCTGGTCCTCCTATCCCTTTCTATCACATCACTCTATTTTATTTTCTCCATTGCTCTTACATCAAGCTGATTTTTCCTTGTTTATATTCTTGTTTACCTATGTATTTATTTATTCGTTTGCCCTATTCTTAGAAAGAATACCATCTTTTTTTTTTTTTTTTTTTTTTTTTTTTTTTTCTTTTGCCCCTTTTTTAAAAAAAAAAACTTTTTTTTTTTTTTTTTTTTTTTTTTTTTTTGAGGCGGAGTCTCGCTCTGTTGCCCGGACTGGAGTGCAGTGGCCGGATCTCAGCTCACTGCAAGCTCCGCCTCCCGGGTTCCTGCCATTCTCCTGCCTCAGCCGCCCGAGTAGCTGGGACTACAGGCTCCGCTACCTCGCCTGGCTAGTTTTTTGTATTTTTTAGTAGAGATGGGGTTTCACCGTGTTAGCCAGGATGGTCTCGATCTCCTGACCTCGTGATCCGCCCGTCTCGGCCTCCCAAAGTGCTGGGATTACAGGCTTTCTAAGAGAAAATATGCTGTCTGTCTTAATCATTGCTCTTTCTATCCCACCCAGAAGTGTGTCTGGTATATAGTAGGTACTCAAAAAATTATTATTAGGGAAATGAGTACATGAATCAGACCTGGTTCTTAGATACAAACAACCAAAAATGACTTTGTCTAATTTAGCAGAAACTGAGTGTATTACCTAACACAATTGCCAATTAAACCTGGAGAGCCAGATTTGAAAAAATGGGGAGAATAAAGGGAAGCCACACAGCCAGAACTCCTATAGCCAAAATTATGCTGTGGATCCTGCCCAGTGAGGGGACCTTTGCCCCTGGCACCCACATTCCATGCTCTAGCTCTCCACCATGGGCTAACACCAATGGATTCAGACATTGGTTTCCCCTGAAGTCACCATTTCCACTGCTGTACTTAGAAACTGGATACTGTTGTCACTTGAACCATCATCAAAAAAAAATTCTGCATTGACCCTTCTCTGTATCACAAACTCCATGTCGAAAATTCAGAGTATGTGCCTCAGGTTGTTCAAACCTAGGTCACAGGGATCATGCCTACCTACTAGGAAAAACAATGATGAGAATCTGGCTTTGGTTTTGATTTTATTTTTCTTCTACATAAGAAAAGGGGCTTGGCCTCTCATTAATATTTATAAGGCACCATCTTCACCAAACATAGGCAAGCGGTTCAGATACTGGGAAGATTCGCCAAATGACAAATATTCCCTATAATCTTCCATGTGCTTGTGGATGCATTTTTTTTTTCTTTGATCAGATATACTCTACACTGTTGTAGGTCACATTGTTAGGTTTCTTAGACTGTAGTGAATTTCCAAATGACAGGCAGCATGCTGTATTCATGAGTTCTCCAGAGAAAGAGAACCAATAAGATTTCTCCAATTTCTCTGGGGAACACTGATTAACACAGCATGCTATGTATCATATGAAATTCATAAGCCATTTCCTTATAATAACAAACCTCTTTATACATACATAACATATAAAATTATCCTATATATTAATATATAACATATCTTATAAAATATCT
Organism: Rhinopithecus bieti; assembly: GCF_001698545.2. Classification (NCBI taxonomy): domain Eukaryota; kingdom Metazoa; phylum Chordata; class Mammalia; order Primates; family Cercopithecidae; genus Rhinopithecus; species Rhinopithecus bieti. The sequence goes on from NW_016828141.1 coordinate 748,791, forward strand.
TTATGTATCTTATTTATATATGTATACATATCTTATTTACACATATATAAATAAGATGCATATAAAGAGATTTATTATTGAAAATTGGCTGAAGCAATTGTGGAGGCTAAGAAGTCCCAAGAACAGCAGTTAGTAAGCTAGAGGCCCAGGACTGCTGATGGTAGAGTTACAGTCTCAATCCAAGCCCTGAGAACCAGAGGAACTGAAGATCTAAGGTTTAGTCTGAAATCTGAAAGCCTCCACAACCAAGAAGAGCTGTTGTTTCAGTTCTAGTCTCAAAGCAGCAAAAGACTGATGTCCCAGCTCCAGGTCTTCAGGAATGAGGAAATCCCCCTTACTGGCTGGAGAGTCAGCCTTTTGTTCTACACAGGCCTTCAACTAATTAAATGAGAGCCACTCACGCTGGTGAGTAAAGCAGTCTGCTTTACTTAGTCTACTGATTCAAATGTTAATCTTATATAAAAACACCTTCACGGATACCCGGAATAATGTATAGTCAAATATCTGGGCACACACTGTGGCCTAGTCAAGTTGACACATAAAACTAACCATCACGCATGCCCTTCTGGGGACAAACAACAATCCAGTGAGCTCTCAAAGCCTGAAGCTTTACCATGGTCACTCTTCAGCCCACTGTTTAACTAGAAACCTATTATTTTGCTCTTAGTTCCTTAAGGCAGAGGTCTTCAAACCCTGGGGCATGGACCCCATATCAGTCCATGACCTGTTAGGAACTGGGCCACACAGCAGGAGGTGAGCAGCAGGTGAGTGAGCATCACCGCCTGAGCTCCTCCTCCTGTCAGATCAGCAGCAGCATTAGATTCTCATAGGAACATGAACCCTATTGTGAACTGTGCATGTGAGGGATCTAGGTTGCACACCCCTTATGAGAATCTAACTAATGCCTGATGATCTGAGATGAAAGTTTCATCCTGAAACCACCCCCGCACCCAACTCTGTCCCACGGAAAAACTGTTTTCCATGAAACCAGTCCCTGGTGCCAAAAAGGTTGGGGACCATTTCCTTAAGGGGGTTACTCTTCCCTTTGTGATCCTTGGGCGAATATTTTATCTTAAAGATGCACAAAATGAACTAGAGGGATAGGAAGTTCAGGAATGGGTGAGAGGTGGAAGGTAAGCTGTGAAGAGCTATAATAATTACACATTCAAGGGCTATCATTTAGGTTGATATATCAACTGCTGCCAATAGAAGGCACAGAAGCCACATGCTCACTTGCAAATTGAAATGTGAGGTGAGTCTAAGTAAGTGACACATTCTGCCTTCGAGGAGGAAAAGGACATCTGATTCATAGCAAGCCCTGCCAAAGTACAGCTGCCTGAGCCAAGTGGCTCCCTGCCATTTAACCCTGGGAAATAAGGAAAGGCAGTGGCAGGTTAGGTAAAGGGATAAAAGGTTTATTATAAAAAGGTACTTGATAACTGCTGTGATTTTAATTATATTTCCACTGCCAGAATCCCATCTATATTTAAAAGCAGCAAAGAAAACAATTTCCTGAGATGTTCCCTGTTTTTAGGATCAAAATTTGCCCTCAGAAAATAGTCAAAGGAAGTCAGAAAAAACCTCAAGTATGAAAGAAATGAACATAAACAGAAAAGCAAATGGACCCTCTAAACCATAGCAAGTCAAAGTCCAACTCGAGGGCCTCTAGGCACGAGGTTTTCTTGTTTCATGAAGTGCCCTCGAGTTGCAGCAGCCAAGGTTTAGTGATCCTGTAAAAGGTTAAACATTCCACATGTGCATGTATGATTTATCGGTCATAGGCTATTAAAGGAAAAACTACAATCTTTGACATTTAAAAAGGGTGCTTAGAAAGCATTTGTAACTACATAGAAGGTTAATCATGATGGCCACAAAGATCTTGTCTGCATCTGGGATTTGAATTTTAGAATTCTGAATCTCTGAGTTAAATTTTTTTTAAAACTTACACACCAGAGCCCAGACGACAATGCTCTTGGGGCACTCTTTCTTGGAACGCAGTTGCCATGCTGTGTGAAGTTCAAATCACAAGTAGAGATCATGTCTAGGTTTTCCTGTCAGATCCCTCAGCTGAGCTCCCAGCTCACAGGCAGGGTTCATGATCAGCCACATGGTGGTGACTTATGTTGGCTGTTCAAACGCCTATATGACAGTCTCTAATCATCAACTCATCTTAGCTGGGTCTAACCAGCCCACAGACTGTGAAAGATAATAAAATGATTGTTTTTAGAAGCCAGTAAGTTTTGGAGTGGTTTGTTAGGAAGTAATAAATAATCAGAACACCTGCTCTCAGCCCCTGTGATTTCACTATACGTATGGTCCAGAGCTGATGGCATTCTCCTGGGCCCCTCAGAGGTCAAGAGAAGTGAAAACTACTCCTGTACTTGAATTTCTTCATATATTAATTTATAAAGAAATGCCAAGATGGGATGTCAAAATGTTTACTTCTAAATAACATTTAAAACATAATGCTTTTTACCATATATAACTCCAAATAGTACAGTGTGATTGTATTACTCTCAAGATCATTCCAAGATGAAACAGTAATTCACAGTGTACTAGCTAGTGTTTTTCAACAATAAGACAAAAATCATATAACTAATGTATTCTTCCTTTAGTTCTGCTGTTATATCTACGTGATAGTAGGAATGCTCTCCTTTGGAAGATGACAGAAGTCAAAATGTGAAGTTCTTTGGGATTACAAGTCCTGAGTCAATGCCACCTGCCTCAACCCACAACTATTTCACCTTTTTTACTTAGTGTTAATGATCATCGTATTCATATTTCTGTAGATAAGGCATTGATCTTGGTCTCATTTGCTTCTTATTAATTATATTCAAATACCACCTTTGTTTGGTCATCTTGACTTTTAATATAGATAAAAATTCGTCACGTAAAAATCCAGTTCATAGAACCCCAAAATTTATTTAATTGTTGGTCAGACTTAGAAGAGCAGAGGTAGAACGTAGTTTCTTTGATTTCTATGGGATTTTTGCTTATTTACAACATTTCTTACATTTTGTCAAAAGATTTTTCAGAAGTTCATATAGTGGGGTTTGAAGAATGAGCAGAACCAGTCATAACTTTCATGGGCAAGGGAAAATATCCATTGGAGAAAATAAGAACATTTATTTTTATCCAGATAGAGTTCACAGTGATTCAGAATATTCTATAGTGGCTGCTGAAAACACCACCTCATATAAAATAAATTATCCCACTATGACAAAAAAGCAGTCAATGCATTTGTCAACCAGAGAACAAAATATTCAGGGAAAGTAAACAGTTTTGCAAATAGCAACTGATGAGTTTCTATTATCCCCTATTTCTTTTTGGCAGGAAAACAAAGGAACAAAATCGGCCCTATTGGCTCTGATAAGCCCTGATCCTTTCTCTGCCTAGAGCATTCCACCTAACTTGGAAGGTGGTAAAATCCTCCCTACCACCAGATAAAAAATGATAATGTACTTTAGTGATAATGTGTGTAAGCCTCAAAAGGCAAAGCCAAAGTGTGAATATTCTCTCCTAAAAGAATAGAACCATAGATCTTCCTTAACAAATACATTGACTAGCACAGGTGCAAGCAGTAACTTAAAAATAGAGAGAAACCTAAAGAAAGATTTCATCAGTACTCTTACACCAACCAGATTAGCAAACTTTGCCTCTAGTACACCTCTAAGGAAAGCAATTCCAATGGTACCCTAAATCCAAAGTTACACAATATGTGAATTCTTCTGTTGTTTTAAACAAATTTTTAAAACTCATTCACTCTGCTGGAAGTAAGTTTTATAATCATTCATCCTAATAATTAATTAAGAAGGCAGGACTGTGTTCTGGAAGCAGAAAAAAAGAGTTCTGTTTGTGACTCTACCCTTAGAGAGCAAGGATGAAGAACCTAGGTTCTAGATTAAGCCAAATTTGCACTCCTCCACAAGTTCTAGAATCTTGGACAGCCTCTCCCCTTCTCCGTGCTACAATTTCTGCTTCTGAAAAATGAGGATAACACCATAATCTACCTCAAATGATGTTTATGAAGACTAAATAAAACCAATTACCTTTGTGCAGGGTTTTTCAACCGTAGGATTACATAATAGATGTTTTAGAATAGCTAATTTTTGTTGTGGAGTGATTTCCTGTGCATTGTTGGATGTTTAGCACCATCCATGGCCTCTACCCTGTAGGTAACAGTAACGACAATGAAAATGTCTCTAGTTATTACCAAATGTTCCCTCAAGGCAAAATTATACTCGGTGATAATCAATGCTTACTGCCTAACAAATGGCAACTCCTGAATAAATATGAGTCCCCCACTAGAGTACTTCAGTTGGTGTTACCTGCTGTTATAAGGAAGAAGCCTTAACCTTACCTTAAGAAAGTAAATACCACCATGGACTTTAGGTATACCAATGTAATAATTAAGGAAAAAGAAAACTGTTGACAGACTAAGTATTATGCACTGTTGCAATGATATTTACACGTACACATGAACTCGTGTTATCTTCAAAGCTGTCCCAGGAATTCAAGACTAAGGTTTCTCCAAAATTCTTTCCCATGAAGATATTGCTTAATTAATGATAATTTTATAACTTGAAGTTGAATTGTATGTAAACATATTCATTGTCACCTTGAAACAAGTTTCAAAGTGCCTATGAATATACGCATGTCATGAATGTGTATATCAATGTATTTAGCAGCCTGCAGTTTCCAGGAATATGAACCCATCTGTAAAGTTGAAGCCAACTTTATGGGCCATAAGTGGACACTGCCAAGAGCCTCATCCAGTGATTCCAGTTAGTCATTTCAGATGTAAAGCCATGGTATGTGGCTTGTTGGAATTCCCACAGAGTTTTGCACTTTGGATGTGTTCCACATGATTCTGCCTTAAATGCTGTACTATCAACTGAAGTGTGTGTGGAGTTTTGAAACATTTTAATTCAGCTTATTCAACTGAATGCCTCGACCACAAACATTCCTGCTTACCAAGCACATTGGCCCTAGCTAGAATCAAGGAATTAGGGAGAGATGACATTCTGCCAGATTCTGCATATGGCCAGTGGACTGAAATTCATTTGGGTCCATAGACATACTTTTCTGCAGATGGGAATTTCAATAATTTGAAAGAGTCAAAGCAACCTGCTAGGAGCCCTTCATTTCCCTATCTAGGATGTAATATAGCTGTCTGGGCTGCTGGCGAAAAGGACACTGAAAGGGACTTTTCTTAGTTCTAAGATGTTCTTGTTCCCTTATCATTTAATGGATTACTCAATAATCCATCTGTATATGGGAAATAATTTGTGAGCGAACCTAGCATTATTATTTCTCTATATATGGACAATTAATTTATAAGCTAATCTAGTATTATTATCTCAATTTTAAAAAAGAGGTTACTGAGAATAAGGGAGCTTAACTAAGTTGGCCAAGGACTACTTGGGACACCCACCAAGTAGAAGAGTGAAAGCGCAAACCTAGAGCTGTCTGCCTGCCCCAGGATGCCCCCTAGTGGCTGATGGGTAATACCAAGGAAATTGTATAGCTGTGGCGGCATGTTAGGGGTGTTCAATAGAGATGAAATTTAGTTAAAATAAGTAATTCTAGCACTGTGAGGAGTATAAAAGAATGATCAGTGTTTGAATCTTATTTTTAGGTTTCCTATCTGTAGGGTTCTTTTTCTAGCCAGGACTGACTGCTTTTATTCTGTGGTGTGAGGCACCAGGATAAGGAATAAAAAAGTTATTTCTCTAAGAGTAACGTCTTTGCATAAGATTAAAAGGCCACTTGCATAACGGAAGCGAAGTTGTAAAAGTTATGAAAATTGGTCATGAAGAAAGAGGAAAAACAAGATATCTTTTAAAAATATTTGTACTAGTTTCTTAAGAAATATTTAATCAGAACTCTTGTTTCCAAACTATAACAGAGGCAACTTTTCCTACAAAAATCATGTAATTGGCTATCACAACTTATATGACTGGTCAATACAATTATATTGCATCCCTGGAGCATTACCTAGATGGACAAATTTGAGAAGAAATCTATTTTGGTACTAATAAAATAGCAATTTGGAATCATTTACCATGTTTCAAAGGACCTTCATTAGACCTGCTGTCAGTTGCACAGAATTCATAATTTGCCTTTATTGCAAATGTATTTCTATTATTTTCCACTAGCAACCAAAAAAACTAGAACACTGGTGAGAAGAAAAGTTCCTTTTAACAGGGCCATCTTGCTGGTTGGTATTCCTTATTACAGTACAGAATCAACTACATTATTTTCACAGTGTACTTACTTTGACATGAGTTTACTGACAACTTTGCCAAACAATTTGTTTTTATAAAATATGTTATAGAATTATAAAATTACTAAAACAATCTAGAGGCATCATTGTGTGTTAGGAGAATTTAATTGGAAAGACAGAAGTTTTTGTTTCCTCACATGACATTGAACATTTCAAACACACTGTTGCCCTTTTACTGAAAAGCCAGTATTTCCCTCCAGATTTCTGATTCTCATATTCATAGGGCCTTTGGTAAGCTAAACTTTAACTTGAGGCTCAAGACTATATAAATATTTGCCATGGACAGAAAATTCAAAAAGAAATCTTAGTGATTTTAGGCATCAAAAGAGATTTGTGTGGTGTAATAAAAGAGTCCTGGACTTAAATTCAGGGGGGTTGAATCTGATCTTTGCTCTGTCACTGAGCTAGTCTCATTGGACTCGGTTTCTTTACCCGGGAAGTAACAGAGTACGATCAGGTGTCTTCACATATTCCCCCAAACTGTGGCAATATGTGATGGATATAGGGAACATTTTAAAATAAAAGGGGGAATATACATTACTAATGGAAAGAAAGTGTCCCAATTCAAAACACCAACTCATAGCAAAGGTCTTATATATGGCTTTAAACAAAAATGTATTTTAGGGTTTGATAAAAGTAAGTTTCAAAAATATACCACACCATTTCTTCAACTCTTAAATTAGAAAATTAAATATCAAACACTTTAAGAAAAAAATGAGAAAACAAAAATATTGTCAGTCAACCCACTAACTTCAAAGCTGACATTCTTAATTTAGATAGTAAAAAAATTAGATTTAATTTTAAAATGACTTCACACCATATTGCCCAACACTAAATGTTTATTATTATTATTATTATTATTATTATTATTTTATTTTATTTATTTTTTTTTTTGAGATGGAGTCTCCCTCTGTCACCCAGGCTGGAGTGCAGTGGGCCAGATCTCAGCTCACTGAAGCTCCGCCTCCGGGTTCACGCCATTCTCCTGCCTCAGCCTCCCGAGTAGCTTGGGATACAGGCACGCCACCTCGCCCGGCTAGTTTTTTTTTTTTTGTATTTTAGTAAGACGTTTCACCGTGTTAGCCAGGAGGTCTGCGATTCTGACCTCGTGATCGCCGTCTTGGCACTCCCAAGGCTGGGATTACAGGCTTTGAGCACACAGCGCCGGCTAATGTTTATTATTAATAATAAAATATCTCGGTAGCAGAAATCACTTTTAGAAAACCAATGCAACTTAGATAAGTCTAAATAGAATGAAATATATTAGAACTACTGGAGGATGAGGGAAATGATTCCATGTGTAGAAATTGAAAATTACAACTTAATATGTTTAGAATAAATAACAACTAAAGGCAGTTAGTAAAACTACATTGAAATAATTTTTGTCCTGCTATGTGGCACTGTAACCAGCCAGAGAGCTAAAGTTGGCCTTTCGAAATATTTGTCATATGAATGTTCAATATCCAACTCAGGACTACCAAGCCTTCCTAAGTGGAAACAGGCAGCAAAACAGCAAGGGTGCACCATTGGGTTGGCAATAAACAGGGTAGTACTATCCTGCGGGAGAATTCATCTCTAAAAAAGAGGTGTGATGGACTAGGAAGGACTTTATAGCAATAAAATGACTGGCTACATAATTTGCAGTGACCAGTGGGTAAAATGAAAAATGCAGGGCCCCTTATTTAAATATATATCATATATATATAATTAATTTTAATATTTTGTATATAACTTTTATATTTAATATTTATTATATATATAATATAACATTTCAAGAGGACCATAGCAGAACATTAAACCAAGTGCAGACCCTCTTGACCATGGGCTCTGTGGAACTACACAGTTCCCACATTTATAGGACTGCTTGTCCTGTAGACAGTTCGTTTCTTGTTCAGCCACTTTAGTTCTGTATGGGACCTTGTGGCAGATGATTGGCCGCTCTCACCTTCAGTTCTTCATTCGTAAAATAACTAAAACTATAAAAGTACCCCCATAGGCCTGTTGTAAAAGTCACCTTGACCAATATGTATTATTTTTTATATGTACTACATAAAAAATAGCTTGATGGGTGAGGACAATCCTTTTTATAATTACAATTCATAAAATTCTATTTGTAAATCACAACATTTTTTTTTCTCATGAGTTCTTAAGGGGTGAATTGATAAGAAATGAACAACATGAATATTCAAAAGCAGATGAACTTTTTTTTTTTTTTTGAGACGGAGTCTTGCTCTGTCACCCAGGCTGGAGTGCAGTGGCTGGATCTCAGCTCTCTGCAAGCTCCGCCTCCCGGATTTACGCCATTCTCCTGCCTCAGCCTCCCGAGTAGCTGGGACTACAGGTGCCCGCCACCTCATCCGGCTAGTTTTTTTTTTTTTTTTTTTTTAGTAGAGACGGGGTTTCACCGTATTAGCCAGGATGGTCTTGATCTCCTGACCTCTTGATCCGCCCGTCTCAGCCTCCCAAAGAGCTGGGATTACAGGCTTGAGCCACCGCGCCCGGCCCAGATAACCATTTTTTATCTCCAATGCAAAGGCTTTGTGGTTCTTACTGATTTCCCTCAAGTGATTTATTATAAGAATACAAGAGTGCTGTGATGATTAATTTTATGTGTCAACTTGACTTGGGCCATGGGATGCCCAGACATTTGATCAAACATTTTTTGGGTGTGTCGCTGAGAGTGTTTCTGGATAAGACTAACATTCGAATTGGTAGGCTGAGTAGAGCAGATTTCTCTCTTGAATGTGGGTGGACTTGATCCAATCAATTAAATACCTGAATAGCACAAAAAGGGTGAATAAGAGGAAACTTATCCTACTTGAGTGCTTGAGCTGGGACATTAGTCTTTTCCAGCCTTTGTACTTGGACTGAAGCATGCACTGTTCTTGGGCCTTTAGCTCATTGGTTTCTGGACTAGAACTTAGGCCATCAGCTTTCCTACTTCTCAGGCCTTTGGACTCAGACTCAATTACGCCATCACCAGTCCTGGGTCTCCAGTTTGCCAACTGCAGATCTGGGGAATTTTCAGCTTCCACAATTGTGTGAGCCAATTCCTTAAAGTTTCTTTAAAGAACCCTGACTAATACATGACTGTTATAGAAACAGTCATACTCATATTAACGCAAGTCCCTGATTTTCCTAGAACAAAAAGATTATAGACAATATTTTATCGCTCTCAGTTCACCATGGTATCTGAAGGACTGAAACATCTGAGTAATGGAACAAGAGGAAACATTCTCTTGGAATAGGTCTAATGTGTATGCATCTTATACCATGTAATTCTCAAGAACACAAGGCATCTATACTGCTCTTTAGTAAATGCAACTTTTATTATCAGTAAGAATACTTTTTTACACTCTGATTTAAGCCAATGAGAAAATTAACTCATGACTTGTTCTACTCTTGAAGGTGAAGATTTCAGAGGTTATTAAAGTTCATTGCAACCTCTTCTGTATATATCCTCTTGATAGGCACCTATTAGTAGAATAGAAGGGAGAAATGTGAGAGTGGAAAAAGAAAACTAGGAGATAATCCCTATGGCTTCTTTTTGGCCTCTACTCCTTTTCAGTTCAAAGAAATATGGTAGAATAAATAAAGGGCCTTTCTGATTTTAAACCATCAGGTGACTATTTCAGAGTCTGGGTGGCTAAAAACTCCATGGTGGCACTTTGAATGGTCCCTGATTTAAGGACTGGTTTGTTGGGGCCAATCCCATGAATGAGGGCTTCGATTCAGAAACCCAAGGCCAGTGTAGGAGTCCATCACAGGGTCTGATTCTGAAGGTGATGAGGGCTTAGAATGATAAGCATATTTACATGTGTCCTCTGTTAACCTGACCCAGGGAAAGGCTAAGAACACATTTGGTCCATCACAGGAATGGAATGGGCTACTGTGGATAAACAGCATTCACTTAATGGATTGGGTTAAAAAATTGTTTGCATTTAAAAAATAGACAAATTAATGACTTATTTGATATATTTTCCTTAATGTATACATTATCAACCATTATTTAGAGATCTCAGGTTGCCGTTTATTTTCCCTTGTCTTTTTTGATATAAAGATTGAATGTGTTAAATAGGAAGAAACACACTGTATGAATGTTTTAATATCCAGTCATCTTTATATACAGATGATGTTGACATCTGGAGTATTTGTCAACCAGAGCACCATTACGTTTTTTCTGATAACACATAATATATTGCATTACCCAACCAAAGCCATTTCACAATGCCTCAAGGCATGCACTTTGAGCACTTCTGTGTTTTTATTAATTACTTTAATATGTACTAATGAAAACATCCATTAGGACAACTTCATAAAAATATTTTCCTACATCAACAACAAGGTTCAAGAGATAATTCTTTACTTACAGTACTTATTATAAAGAAGATTATGCTCTTTTGTTTCATTTGTTTGCTTTCAGTTTTTACAAAAGGAAATAGTACAGAACGCATGAGAACAGAGTTATGTGCAGTTTTAATTTACTATTTTATCATCTTCAGTGTCACTCAACAGTTACTTCATGTGTAGCTGGTATCATTGTAAGAGCTATGGGGAATTCCAGGGGAATATGAGTTATGACCATTGCCCTCAAAGAAAGTCTAAGTAGGGAAGTGGGAACAGCAATGAGGCTGTTGCTGAGAGTGGAAGTTGGGTAGGAAAAGAAATAATGTCAGGAAGAGTCTAATAACAGAGAGGAGAGGACCAGGGGAAGAATGGAGGGATTCACGATGAAAAATAGTCGGGTGACAGGGAGCAAGTGGGTGGATGAGGGTTTATTAGTAAAAATTGTAGAAGTGGAACAATTCTGATTAATAATCAAACTTAGAATGTGGCCCTACAAAAACATTTTACAGACAAGAAAACTGAGTTTCAAGAAGTTCACACAGCTGCTGAGCGATGAAGCCACAATTGAAGAACAGGCTCCTTGAATCTGAATCTCCCACATCACTCTGCCTTCCTGAATCCCTCAGCCTCTTCCATAAACACTGAGGTCTTAAGGCTTTTCTGGGAGTGATTTATTTTAGTGTCCTTGGGAATAAAGACAATTTTACAACATTTGTTTTTATGAAGATAGAACTTGTACATGTAGCTGATCACACTAACATATATTTGGAGTTTTAGAATAAGACTTAATTCTAAATTCAGATTGTTCTTTGAGTTGGGCTCTGGCCGCAATCTTAGCTCCCTCCCCTAAAACAGAGTTTCTCATTTCCATCTCTGGTCTTTGAAGAAGGATGATAAAATGAAAAGAATTTTTTTTCAAAAGAATTCATTTAACAGTTATGTTGATGTCTTGATCAAACAGAATTAAATCTTTCAGGTGGTGCTTTTTTTCCTCTTTTTGTTAATGTACCTCATTTACAAGTCATTGCTCTCTTACTCTTTCCTGCTCTTTGCTTAATCAACGTAGGATGAAGATTACAATAAGACAGCAGAATAAACATAAAGAAGTACAAGCAACCTTTCAGGAAAGCTGCATAATTGAAGACAATTCACAGAGTTATGCTCTCATTCATTAAAAAGAGTTGAAAATCAAAGACAAATTCATCAGCACAGAGTAAGCAGAAGGGCTGTTTCACGTAGAGGCAAGCTGAATAACATGTGAGGTCCCAAACCCAAAGGATTAGTCTCAGAGGAAGAAGAAATACTGGAATAGGCCAGTAGTTTCCCTCATGGTTACATCAGGAGCTTTGATATGGGGCAGGTCAGTCAAGAGATGGTTTTAGAGTGGTTACAACCAGGTATTCTAGAGCTTCCTGGTTCCCAGCATTCAAAACTCAGCCTCACAGGATGTGTTACATGTACTTGGGCAAGGTACTTAAACTCCATGTGCCTCTGTTTTCTCAACTGCAAAGTGGTAATTATACTAATAACCCCTACCTCATAGGCTTGCTGTAAAAACTAAATGTGCTAATTTCTATTGCTATGTAAAGTGCTTAGAGTACTGCCTGACACAGTAAAGTACAATATAAGTGTTTGCTGCCTTCTAATTGTCCTCTTCCGTCATCTTTTTTTCCCTCCTTCTCTTTCTTCTCCTCCTCCTCATTCTACTTGCCTGATCTGGGACAAGTTGATGAACCTCTTTACAAGTTGTGGCTTCCATACCTGTAAACTCAGGATAATAAGACTGTAGCAATATTTGGTTGTCTATTGTCTGTTCAGCACCTACTCTATTCTTCCTAATAAGACTTTGGTGTTGTTCAGGGATCTTCTTTATCCTCCCACAACCATGGGGAACAGGGGAAGTAGACCCAAATCACTAGCTCCAGGGGTAGATCTTATTGGTGAGCCAATCATTATAAGCCCATCTGCTTTGCTAGTGAGTTGGTTAAGTAACATAGAACTAAGACGAACAGCATGAGACATTTCCCTAGAGAGGGTTTTTGGTCTCGGTGTGGGCATATGACACAAATTTACCTAAGCACACTAAAGGGAAGGATTTATACTCTATGTTTGGGTTCTCCTTTCTCCCACTGGATAAGAACAATGAATCATGGCACCCTAGACCCACTGGCAGTTAACTTTTGGTTAAATGGAAAAGAGAAGTTGACACATGGAGAAGGACACAGTTGGAAATGGAGCTGAGAAAATGGAGTCAGAGATTTGTTCTCCTCTCACCACAGCCCATACTAACACTGGAGTTTTAAATGTGTAGTATAATGCATTTCCTTACTGTTCAAAGTACTTTCAGTAGGCACTTTGACACTTTCTACCTAAAGCATCTTAACTGACACAAATATTATTACCTACCCCACAGCATTGTTTGAGGTTGTTTTAAAAATGAGATGCTTATAAAGAAGCATGCATCTTACAGTATAGAGTACAGATCACATAATAAACATAAAGCCGATGATATGTTTACTCTGATAATGGTCCCCAAAGGACTTGCCCCAAACAGCATTATTATCTTCCATCAATTTCAAGAGGTTAAAGACAGCCCTTAGAGATTCCAACCTTACTTAATCACAGATGGGACTCAATCATTGGATCTCTGCCTTCAACTATACCTCAGCATTCAGTAGAAGATTTCATAGACACTACTTTGAAAAAGAAAATTGTTTTTATTATTCTCATTCACCTTATCTACACTTTAAGAATAGCCTCCATTCTAAGATGTTAATAAACAAATTCATCTTTTCCCTTTTCTATATTATTCATAACTCTTTAAATATGAATTTTTTTTCTCAATTTTAAGCCCTTTCAGACTCAGTCCCATCTTTCTTAAGGTCATGCCAAACAAATAATGATGTTTGAAATCTAATTACCAATTTTACATCAAAAGCATGAAAAAAACTGAAGAGAACATTCTGAGGAAAAAAAACCAACAACAAAAATAAATTCTTGATTATATTTTAGGTAGTCTGTTTTTATCCCTGACCATATGCTTTATTTCTGAATGTCTCTTTTCCTTCCAGAAAGGGAGGTACTTTAAGGCAATCCCAGAGCTCGTGACACAAGGTAATACAGCTCTCAGCAATCAACAATATTGTATGATAGGACTTCCATGTAATACAATTATAAACAATCAAGCTAAAAAATTAGGCATCCTTCTTGTTTAGGGTGACTTATATTTATAAATCTGTGCTGGTGAAATGAAAGCAAGCACGAGTCAAATTGTCTTAACTTCCCCATGGTATACATGCAATGTTTTCCTTTTTCAGGTTTCTGTTTACATATTCTTAGTTCTTTTCCATTTTAATGACTAAGAAATGAGTAGCTTGATTTACTAAATCTAACTAGAAAAAATTTCATTGGCTCAAGGCCAAAGTTTTCAGTCAAGAAGAGAGAAACTTGAAACTATAGACTAGATGTCCAAGTTCTGTGACTCAGTTCTGCACTGGGATCTAGTAAAACTCATTTAGCAACTAAGCTCTCTATGCCCAGGTTGTGAATCACTCAATCACTGCACCAAGAAAAGCAGCTATGATGGCTGATTCTACCTCCATGTGAGGGGTACTGATTGACTTTCATTTCTTCATTCATTCATTTATTCACTCACTCACATACATTTATTCATGAGTTTATTCCATACTTTTTTCATTTCTTTTCTTTTTTTCTTTTCCTGTTTTTTAGATGGAGTCTTGCTCTGTTGCCCAGGCTGGAGTGCAGTGGCATGATCTTGGCTCACTGAAACCTCTGCCTCCTGAGTTCAAGTGATTCTCCTGCCTCAACTTCCTGAATAGCTGGGACTACAGGTGTGTGCCACCATGCCCAGTTAATTTTTGTATTTTTAGTAGAGATGGAGTTTCACCATGTTGGCCAGGCTAGTCTTTGTGAAAAACACACATTCACCCATCCAAATTCAAAGAATGGACTCAGAGGCACAGTGAAAGTGAGACTTTTAATAGAAGTCTTGCAAGATGGGGTGTCTAGTAGGCAGGTACACCCAGGGCAGTTACAGCAGATAATTTATCTCCTAGCACACAAGTTCTTCTCCCAGTTCCTCATTGGTCAAGTACTATGGGGTTACAATCTTCCTGGATGTCGCCTAAGTTTCATTATTCTCCATATAAGGTTATACCCTGGTCCCCTTCCCCAGTTAAGTTTCAATTTTCCAATAACAAAACTTTCTTCCCTTTTATGGGCTGACCCCTCCTCTACATTCTGTTCACTTATTGTGACCTTTTAGATGCATGACCTGTGCTATTTGTTACATCCACAAGCTGGCTGTCAGTACTTAGATTTATCATGCCTTGAAAATAGACCATTTAGGCCGGGCGCGGTGGCTCACGCCTGTAATCCCAGCACTTTGGGAGGCCGAGACGGGCGGATCACAAGGTCAGGAGATCGAGACCATGGTGAAACCCCGTCTCTACTAAAAATACAAAAAATTAGCCGGGCGCGGTGGCGGGCGCCTGTAGTCCCAGCTACTCAGGAGGCTGAGGCAGGAGAATGGCGTGAACCCGAGAGGCGGAGCTTGCAGTGAGCCGAGATCGCGCCACTGCACTCCAGCCTGGGCGACAGAGCGAGACTC
>NW_016828141.1:764305-766807 GCF_001698545.2 Rhinopithecus bieti
AAAAAAAAAAAAAAAAAAAAAAAAAAAAAGACCATTTAAAATGTTTTACCAGTCTTGAACTCCTGACCTCAGGTAACCTGCCATCCTCGGCCTTCCAAAGTGCTGGGATTACAGGTGTGAGTCACTGCACCAGGCCTATTTCATACTTTTTCAACAAATAACTTTTAATTACTATATGAAAGGCACCTTTCTAATTAGGATGATAGAGAAATAAACAAAATAGACACACAAAAAATCTCTTCTTTCATGGAGCTTATGCTTAACAGGGAGGCAATGGTGTTCTGGCAAACTACCTCTCCAATATCAAAGTCCCCATTGGTAGCATTTGCCAATTTCCATAGTGTAAATACTCCCACTATGGATAACCAGCTTGCAAAACTCCCAAATAGTTAGCAATTTTCTTTTGCAAACCAGCATGAGCAGGCTCCCTACACCACTGGTGGGGGATTAGACAATAAATAAGTAAAATGTGGAGTCTGTAAATAGAGGTCAGTGCTTTGGAGGAAAATAAGGCAGGGAAAGGGAATATTTAAGGGTTTGGGTGCAGAGAGAGAGAGTGCAATTAGAAATAGCCTGGACACAGAGGACTTCACCAGGACTGATCACACATCTGATGGTGGAGAAGAATGAGCCAGGAGTGAAAACAGTATAGTATCTCTTTGGTCTAAATAGCATATCAACCAAGAATATTAGTTTTAGTCTGTGTATAAGATCCCTTAGTCTCCTTATTTTAGCCCAGTATGGTCCCACTTGTGCTTTTCTTCATAGCTATAGACTGTGCAAAATGGATTAGAGATTCAACAGGTTGAAAATATTTACCTCATCTAATCTGTTAGTAACACAACCCTCTGCCTACCAGTGTGCACTGTCCAAAAGTTTTATTCCTTGTCTCAATGGTTAGCCTGATGGCCTCACTCTCTCAACTCTTCAGTTAAATCTGTCAAGTGAACAGAAGGATGTAAAATTTATCTCAGAGCTAACACAAACAGGCAGACAACTTCTTGGGTAAAACGTGAAGAGTTTCAAAACTTGCTCTTCATGTGAATGTCATAAGAATAACCAAAATGTCCAGCCACAGAAATTTGGGTAAGTTCTACAGATGCAATGGAATTACAAGGAAGGAAGGGAATTTAAAACCATGATTTAAATACAATTGTAATTAACTGGAAAGATGTTCATTTTATTAAAGATAATGATCACAGCAACTAATATCTCTTGGATATTTTGCTTCTTACGCTCTTGTTTCCTCATCTATCAGAGGGACTAATAAAATGACTTTATAGGTAACTGTGAGATTTACATAATACATCTAAAAGTTAGTGCATCAATTAATATTAACTATATATAATAAACATAATGTACTAATAAATAGAATACATGTGATAAATGTTAGTTTTTCTCCTACTCTTCATTATTGTTATTATTACCTTGTGCCAGACACCACAAGGTATGTGGTGTCAATAACTGACACAAGGTATGTGGTATCAATAATAATTGACACAATCTATGTGTCAATAATAATGTCCCCATTTAATAAATAAGGATATTAAACACAGGAAGTTTAGTAAGGTGCCATATGTCACAGAATGAGTAAGAGGTGGGATAGAGAGTCAAAGCGAGATAGTAAAGCTCACCATGACTGTGCTATAAGACAAAAATATATTCAAGGTCAGCATAAACCCTGCTGAGATTCTTAGGTCCATAAGGACAGAAATTGTGGCTTGCATTTACTATTATATAGAAATTTCTCACCACTCTGCATTAATACACAGGGAAAACCATAGTTAACTCTATTTACTAAGTGCTTATTTATGTCTGAAATGTCTAATATGAATTATTTCATATAACCCCCCCATGAGTGACACTAATGCTATCCCATTTTTTTCAGATGAGAAAATTGAGTCAAAGATAATTTAAATAAATCACCCTGCATCATACAGATCATAAGCAGCAGTGCCAGGACTAAAACTCAGGTCTACTGGATTCTTCATCACTGTGATTTTTCTGCTTAATCTGCTTAGCTAGCAACCCCAAGAACAACTACAAAATGTTTTCATTAGCCCCCCTATTATGTACATGGAGGTTAGAGGTTTTATGTGAATGTACAATAGTCTCCTCTTCTATTAATTACAATGTGTAAACAAGAAAAAATGCAGAGCTCAGTGGGAAGCTGAACACTAGCGCTCAAATGCCTGAAAGAACCAATTAGCTGAGGTCTACAGATCCCTTTTACTACTAAATGGTCAGCTAGTGCTATGGAAAACTGCACACTTCTACCGTAAGATCAATCTCTCTGCCATTTCCAATCTGTGTTATGCATGAATCATGCATTTTAGACTAGATAACATGGAGTAATGGCTTCAAAACTCTCCCAGGCATAAAATAGAAGCTTAGTGCTACTGGTATGGATTCCCCACTGTCTCAAAGTAACCATTTTCAGTCTTTTCAGAAAAAGCACACAGACTTTTCCTTTTTTTTTTTTTTTTTTTTGGAAGGGGTCCC
>NW_016828141.1:769308-783274 GCF_001698545.2 Rhinopithecus bieti
TTAGCCAGGATGGTCTCGATCTCCTGACCTCGTGATCCGCCCGTCTCGGCCTCCCAAAGTGCTGGGATTACAGGCTTGAGCCACCGCGCCCAGCCTGCACAGACTTTTTGCAGCAGCATTTTAGGCATTCTACTCTTCCTTGTAATTTTCTCAATTCATACTTCTTGCAGACTAGAGGAAAGGATGTCTTTGGCCCAAAGGCCAAGGCTAAAACAAACAGAGCATCTCTCATAATGAGACATCCCAGAGCCTGGTAAGAAATGTACTCTGCCACTCAGTGCTCTGCAATGTCTACTGACATAAGTGATCAATCAGCTAACTTGGAGTTTCATTAGTGATTAGGCCAGAGCCAAGAGTCTAACCCAAGTCTCTCAACCTTCAGAGGCCAAGAGCTCACTGTGCTGGTGAAATTCTCTAGAAGCCAGCAAGGTCATGTAAATGAGTGAAGCAGGCAAGGTGTAAGCAACAGGCAACGAAGCACAGGTGGCACTTGGGGAATGTGTGGTCCTTTCCAATACCTCTTCTAACGAAAGCAGTTGCTGTTCTGCTCCAGCTGACAGTTGCCATAAGCAAAACAGCCAGGTTTTGTTTTATCTTTCATTTTTTTAAGAAAAACAACAAATTAGGATTTTAGGTGAAAATTCAAAATTGTTCAATATTAGCAACTAATTTAGGAAAAAAAAAAAAAAAAAAAAAACATGTGGTATAAACACACATAACCAGATAAGGCCCATAGGTGCCTGCTTCATGGCTTATATTCTACTATATTGTCTTTTCGGCAGTGCTAGCAGAGCCCAGGCTACCACTAGCTGCTGCTAATGTTACCAGCAAACTTTTAACCCTTCATGGTGAGTTCAATAAGTTCTGATCTAAAAATAACTTAAGAACACATAATATGATAATAATAGCTTTCATTTATTGAGCCCCTATCATGTATCAACTGAGACAAAGGCTCTAAAGTGGGTATTCTTATTAACCTTATTTTACAGATAACAAAACTGAGGAATAACTTGAGCAGGTATATACTCTGTCCAAGGTCACACTGGTAGCAAGCAATAGAATTAGGTGTTTGTCTAAATATTCAGGTTTCAGATTACTCTGAACTACTATGTGAAATAAAATATCCAGTTAGGCATACAGTTAGCATAGAGACTACTGAGAACAAGATTTCTGTTTATTGCCTGAAGGGATAAATACTGTTTTTTGTTTGTTTGTTTGTTTGTTTAACTGTTAACAGGTTATAACATTAAGTGTATTCAGAAATAACACAATCTACAGACAATTGGTTTATCACCAATCTATGGTGATATTTTTTGTTACTATTAAAAATGGACTGACCAGGCACAGTGGCTCACACCTGTAATTCCAGCAGTTTGGGAGTCTGAGGCAGATGGATCACCTGAGGTCAAGAGTTCAAAAACAGCCTGGCCAACATGGTGAAACCTCGTCTCCACTAAAAAAAGCACAAAATTAGCTAAGCGTCATGGCAGGTGCCTGTAATCCCAGCTACTCGGGAGGCTGAGGCAGGAGAATCACTTGAACCCAGGAGGCAGAGGTTGCAGTGAGCTGAGATCGTGCCTTTGCACTCCAGCCTGGGCTACAAGAGCAAAACTCTGTCTCAAAAACAAACAAACAACAACAACAAAGAAAAACAAACAAACAAACAAAACCCTGGTCAATGTGACTTGAAATAAATGGACTCCATAAAATGTCAATGTCCTTTGCAAAAGTAACCCACCCTTGAGAATTTATTCTAAAGCTAATTTAAAATAGGAAAAAAGGTATTATCTCAGAATTGTTAACAGCATCCAAATTTTTTTTCAGTAGAAAACAAGATAAAGATAACCAAACTGCTCAGGAGACTAAGACCAAGTATTTTTGATATACCAATATGGTGAAAGATTTAATTATTAAAATGAATCCCTAATAATTATTGGTAACAGAATATATTTCTCTTATGAAACACTGAGAAAAGAGAAAGAGACAATTGCATCTGTGTTCTGATTAGAACTATGTAAAAATGGTAAAAAATGTAAGCTAGAAGAAAAAACAAATTAAGCTTTGGGATCATTTCATGTTTAATTAATTGAATTATCAGTAGTTTAGAAAAGAAAAGGGGTTTTCAACTGCTTTTATTGGTCTATTGTTGTAGTAGCATTTGCTACAGCTAGATTTAACCCAATCCAAATTTGAATAAATACTCAAGGCATCACTCAGCTTAATCCAAGATTCTGGATTAACTTTTTACTGTCTCTGTTGAGCATAACCTCTTGTCGGTTTGCACATTTTCTGCAACAATTTCTACAGAGTAGTGTTTTGCATACATGGAAGAGCTATCTGGGAATAAACTGTCATCTGTGAATAACTACCATGAATATTTATAAGTTACAATGTATAGTTTCAAAGAAAGCCTCCATGTGGTTCTTAAAGTAAATACACTCTCATTTTAATTACTTCACTCTTGCTATCCCTAAGATGTATACAAAGCTTGCTCCTCACATCCTTCAGGCCACTGATAAGAACTACCCTGATCACTTTATATAAAATAGTAACAGCCCCCCCAACACTCATATTGTATATTTATATGTTTATCTTCTGCCTTTCTCCAGTAGATTGTAGTCCACATTAGGGCAGGATTTTGTCCTTGTTACTCAGTGTCAAGTCCCTCGCACCTTGAATAGTATATGGCACTTCACATATTACAGGCTGAGTATCCCTAATTTGAAAATCCCAAACCTGAAAAGCTCCAAGTTCTGAAACTTTTTGAGTGCTGACATGACACTAAAAGGAAATGCTCACTGGAACATTTTGGATTTCAGATTTTCACATATGAGATGTTCAACCAGTATGTCTTCTACAAATATTCCAAAATCCAAAAAAAAAAAAAAAACCAGATCCAAAAACACTCTGGTCCCAAGCATTTCAGATAAGGGATGCTCATTCTGTCATAGCATCTAACAGTAATTCAGTACCTCCTCTATCCCAGCCGCTATTCTAGCTGCTTTATTTATATAAATTATGTATTATTCCTAATGACCCTGTAAATAGGTACTGTTATTATTTTCACTCACAGACTCCAATGCATATACAAGTAAAAAATCTGTCTAACTTACTGTAGTAGATAGACTCTAAGACAACGCCTGATTATCTCTACATCCTGGGACGCATGCCTTATTTAATTCCCTCTTTTCCAGTGTGAGTAGAATAGGTACGTTGATTCTAACCAATAGAGTATGGCAAAAGGTAATGGAATGTTACATCAATTATTATGTTACCTAATATTGTAACTCCTGTCTTGCTAGCAGACTCTACTGACTTTCTCTCTCTCTTTCTGACTTTGATGAAGTAAACTGCCATATGGAGAGGCCCACATGGCAAGAAACTGAGGG
Organism: Rhinopithecus bieti; assembly: GCF_001698545.2. Lineage (NCBI taxonomy): Eukaryota > Metazoa > Chordata > Mammalia > Primates > Cercopithecidae > Rhinopithecus > Rhinopithecus bieti. The sequence continues at coordinate 772,698 of NW_016828141.1, forward strand.
CAGACTCTAGCCTACAGCCATGAAGGAGCTCAGTCTGACAACCAGCAAAGAACTGAATCCTGCCAACACTCACATGAACTTAGAAGCAGATTTCTCCTTAGTCTGTCTCGTGCTTCTACAACAAAATACCTGAAACTGGGTAATTTATAAAGAATAGAAATTTATTTCTCACCATTCTGGAGGCTGAGAATTCCACTGTAAAAGCAGCATCAGGTTCAATTGTCTGGTGAGGGCTGCTCTCTGCTTCCAAGATGGCAACTTGAACACTGCATCCTCTGAATGAGAGGAATGCGGGGTCCTCACACGATACAATGTGAAAGGGCGAAAAAGAGACCCAACTCCCTCTTTCAAGCCCCTTTAGAAGGGCACCTAATCCCATTTACGTGGGAGGAGTCCTCACGACCTAAACACCTCTTAAAGGCCTTACCTCTTAATCTATCACATTAGAAACACCTGCATTAACTACGTAGTCGTAGAAAAAGGTGAGTTCATGTCCTTTGCAGGGACATGGATGAAACTGGAAATCATTGTTCTCAGAAAACTAGCACAACAACAGAAAACCAAACACCGCATGTTCTCACTCATGGGTGGGAGTTGAACAATGAGAACACATGGACACAGGAAGGGGAACATCACACACTGGGGCCTGTCAGGGGTTGGGGGTGGGGGGCTCGGGGAGGGACTGCATTAGGATAAATACCTAATGTAGATGACAGATTGATGGGTGCATCGCACGTGTATACCTATGTAACAAACCTGCATGTTCTGCACATGTATCCCAGAACTTAAAGTATAATTTTTTTAAAAAAGAAAAGAGACAGAATGGATAAAGGAAAGAAAAGAAAAGAAAAGAAAACCCCTGCATTAGTTTGCTGAAAATAATGGCCTCCAGCTTCATCCATGTTCCTGCAAAGGTCATAATCTTGTTTCTTTTTATGGCTGCATAGTATTCTGTGGTGTACATGTACCACATTTTGAAAAATACAATCTATCATTGATGGGCATTTGGGTTGATTGAGGGAACAACACATACTAGGGCCTGACGGAGGCGGGTGATGGGTGGTGGAGAACATCAGGAAATACAGCTAATACATGCCAGGCTTAATATCTAGGTAACAGGCTGATTCGTGCAGCAAACCACCATGGCACACGTTTATCTGCATAACAAACCTGCACATCCTGCACATGTACCCTGGAACTTATTTTATTTTATTTTTTAAAAAAGAAACACCTGAATTTTGGAGAGGGCACATTCGAATCATAGCACCTCTTCATCAAACCTTAGGTAAGACTCTATCCCTGGCTGATGCCTTACTTACAGTTTTCTGAGAGACCCAGAAGCAGAGGGCTCAGATTCTTGATTTCCAAATTCTGGATCCACAGAAACTGTGAAATAATAACTGTGTGTTGCTTCAAGTTGCTAAGTTTGTGAAAATTTGTTATACAGAAATAGATAACATATAGTTACAGTAAGTTTTTTTATTCAAATGTAGGAAGTCTAGAATCTCTATTTTAAACCACTATGCTATATTGCCTCTCAAAAACTATTTGTGTGATTAATGAATTGAAGGATGTATGGATGCATGGATGGATGGATGGATGGATGGATGGATGGACATAATGGTAGCCTTTAGAGCTATGTTTTAAGATGCTAAAATAACCCTGATCCCTAATCCTTTCAGAGGCATTACAAGAAAAAGAACACATCAGTAAACTCTCCGTCATGAACATAAGTTAAAAAATCCTAAACAAAATATTAGCAAAAGAAATCCAATGACTCATACAAATATAATACATTATGATCAAGTTGGGTTTATTCCAGGAATATAAGATTGTTTTATCAACTAAAAATCAATAAATTTAAACCACCATATTTATAAAATGAAGGAGAAAAATCATATAATTATCTCAATAGATGTAGGAAGAGTATTTGATAAAATCATATCTCCATTTGTGATTTTTCAAAGCCCTCTTAGCAAATTTGAAATAGGACAAAATATATTTCCATTTGTAATCTTTTAAAAAGCTTCAGGAAGAGAAGGGTATCTACATGGAACTACAGGAAATATCATACTTAATGATAAGTGTTGAAGGCTTCACTTGATTCTGGAAGTGAGAAAAGGCAGTCCACTATTTCCACGTTACTCATCGTAGTAGCAGAAGTTCTAGACAGTGGTAAAGCAAGGTAAAAGACTGATAAGGAAATGGAGAATTAAAATTCTCAAAATTTGCTGGTGACATGATTACACAAGTGAAAAACAAAAGAATCTACATAGAAGCTATTAGAATTAGTAAAGTGATTTAGCAAGGTTTCTGGATACAAGATAAAGAACTCAATTTTACTTTTATATGTTAGCAAAAAGATATTTAAAAAAGGAAATTTAGAATGTAATTTATAAAAGCTCAATACACACCAAAATGCAGGATTAAATTTAATAAAATATGGACATGGCTGATATAAAAAACTATAAACCTTACTTCATTAGAAATAACCAATTTCACTTATACAACATCATCACTAGTAATTCACTAGCAGTTCCATTAGAGATATGACAGAGGCCATAACTAACATGACATGAAATACTGAAACATATGATCAGTTATCCATATTTTTTTATATTTCTAGCACTTCAAATGTATAGAAAACGAAATGATGCAGGTTTTGACTTTTCTTCCTTCCATTTCTTCCAGTGGCAGTGTGTACTGGTTGCCTAGGAAACTGTTACAGCAGGGGACAGAACTGGCTGTACCATCACCCTGAGCTGGGCATAGTTTTCAGTGGTAGCTTGTTAGCTCTCAGCCCCCATGGAAGGGCACCTGTGCAGCTCTATTTGGTACCAGAGTTGATCATTTCCAAAAAGCAGAGGCTATATATTTTGCTGTTAGCATTTTGGCAAAAAGAAAGAAGAAAGGGGTTAATAATGGTAACTGAGGAGAAAAACCTGAACAGGGGCTGTTGAAGGTAGAACTAAGATGCACAGGTGATGAGACTGCAGAATACAAAGAATGAGATACTTAAGTAAGCTTACTGATCACTTAACAGCATTCTCTGTGGCACTGCTGGCAGATGGGAATGGGAGTGTTATCCACAAAAGCAACTTGGAAAGTAACTCAGAAAGAGAAGGAAATTTTAACTATTATGTGCCAGGATGTATAACTACAGCACTATGTGTCTTTTTAAAAATATTTTTTGTTTGTTTTGTATTCATTACATTAGTTTTTTTCTTCCCCTCTCTCTCTCTTCCCACCACCCCCTCAGATTCACACACACACAGAGTAATTACTGTCCTCATGTTTTTTTTTTTTTCTTTTAATTTTTTAAAGAGATGGGTGTATAATGCTGTCCAGGCTGGTCTCAAACTCCTGTGCTCAAGCAATCCTCTCCCAATCAACCTCCCAAGTAGCTAGGACCATAGGCATGAGCCACCATTCCTGGCATGATCATAATTTTAAAGATAGGTATTGTAAATTCAAAAAGGCTAAATGGCTTGCTTAAGGTCACCTAATTATTAAGCAATGAAGTTGTAATTAAATCCCAATCACAGCCCTTATAGACCCTTAGCAGGCTGTCTCCAAAGCTGGGACATGTTTGGGGACATAGATAGAGGAAAGGGAGGCAAAGGCCACTACAGAAATAAAAAAATGAAAAACTATACCATGCTGACAAATAAGAAGGAAACTGGCGAGGCTGGAATATAGAGGGTGTAGGGCACACAAAGTTTAAAAAGTTATAGGACAAAGTAAGAAGGATCTCAAATGCCAAACTCTAGAGCTGGTTTTTACTCTGTAACTACACTGTCCATTACAGTCCCTATGCATGGCCATGTAGGTAGTCTGAACTGGCATGGGCTTTGGGCATAATATTGACATTGGATTTCTAAGACTTAATGTGAAAAGAAAAACTCATGCAAAATACCCGATTAGTAATTTTTATATTAGTTCACATTGACATAATATTTTGGATGTACTTGATTAGATAAAATATATTATTAAAATTAATTTTACCTTTTTTTAGATTTGTTTTTTAATATGGCTTCTAAAAAATTAAAATTACATTTATGGTTCACATTGTATTCCTATTGGTCACTGATGGGATGCGTTATAAAGCATGGGAAGGGTAAGCTGGGACTGGCTGCTGCTGGGACTAACCTTTTTCCTTACATTCTTTCTCTCTCTCTACCCCATATTATTATTTTGTTATTATTATTTTCAACCTCCAGCCTCCTTAGGAATAGGCCACTCAAGACTTTCATCCTGCTAGGAAAACTCTGAAATAAAATAATTTAACCAAACTCTTTTGCAAGAAATAAGGATGGATCCATTTAGCACCCAGAGAGCATTTACATCTTAAAGAAAAAAGTACCTGTGGCGAACAAAGCAATAACAATGGTTTTGTAAGAAAAATAGGTTTCTAAAGCCTTTACCCCTCCAGAAACAGCATTCAAGCAGGGAGCTCTGGCTTCCAAAATCACAGAGGAGGCAGTCTCATAGCAGTCACCCAGTGACTCACTCTTGTTTGCCCTATGATGCTCCAGCCACTCTGACCTTGATATTTCATATGGTACCAAGAAGTTTATCATCTCATCATCAAAATGGCAACCACCAGAAGGCAGCAATCACTCCAAAACTGAGTGGCTTGAGCTGGCTTGCTAGAGTTAGTACAAGAAAAAAAAAAGTAAGCAATAAACTCATATTTGATTGTTATTCAGGCTTTCCCATTTTAGTTGGGCCTTGACATTTTGGTATACATAAATGTCTTTAGTGTACATGGACATTTTTCATGGGTTTTCTTTTTCTCTCAGAGATGATGTCATAGAGCAGTAAGGTGCATAGGTGACACATGGTCCTAAAGCTTTTTGCAAAAACTGACTTGGAAATCCCTCTATTTAATAAAGGTGGTGAGAGTTGTAAGGCCAGTCAAAGGATGGAGAGGAGCTGTTAACTGGATAGTGTGATGCTAAGCAAACAGCACTGGACTGGCAACCAAGAGACCTGGATTCCAACTAAGAATTTGTACAGCCTTGGGGAATTACTAACTCTTCTACACCCTACATATCCTCTGTCAGATGAAGATCTTCTAAATTGATGGTGTTCAACCTTTGCTTACCTTCCAGGCATGAAACAGATGAGATGCTCCCTACTGTAGGCTGAGTGTTTGTTTCTCCTCCAAATTCATATGTTGAAATCTATTTCCCAGTGGGATGGTATAACAGAGGGCCCAGAGACCTCCCTCACCCCTCCTGCCATATGAGGACACAGTGACAAGGCGCCATCTATGAATAAGGAAGTGGGCCGTCACCAGACACTGAATCTGTCCGTGCCTTGATCTTGGACTTCTAAGTCTCCTTAACTGTTCATTTTTCAATAGAAAAAATGAATTTCTATTGTTTATAAGTCACCTAGCCTATGGTATTCTTGTTATAGAAGCCCAACAAAATAAGACACTCCATTCAGGAATAGTCGCTCCTAATGAAAAAAAAGATTATGAGCACCTCCTATTGACAGGCACTTATTGTACATTACAGCAGTGATTTTCAGCTGAAGAAACACGAGCCTTGGGCTTCGAAATCTCCAGGTATATAATCTCACTTTCAGAATCATAGAGACTATCTCATTTCTACGATCTTTTTTTCTGGTGTTATGAAGATGAAGGAAATATCTGAGATTCCTTCAACTAGAATTTCATAACAGTACATTCCTTTTCTCCATTTCTTCTTACTCTCATTTCTCCAATCCATATACCTCACTCGTGGACACTACTTCTTGATGGTTGTTGATTTGAACAAATCACTGAGGACACTATGCTCCCATGAAGCAAACCTGGTTAAGCCAATTTAGTCCACAGTTTCTCCACTGTGGCAAAATGATTTTGATCGGGTAGCTTTCTGATACATAGTTTTCTTCCTGAAGATGTCCTCCATTCTAGTACTCTAGTCTTGATCCACTAGAAAGAACAGAGTAAGTCTATTGTTCATAGTAAATACTCAACCTTTAAACATTTCACTCTGTTTTGTCATCCCATGTCACTCTGTAATTTTAAATTAGGTCAGCTAGCATTTTCTGAACACCTTTTCTATGTAAGATTTTGGAAGAATATAAAGCCAATGTGTGAGAAGTGCTGAAATGTATAGATGCTAGAAGATCAAGACTCTAGACCATGACCTGAGGTAATACAAAATTCGTTTTTAGACTAAACTTCAGAAATACGAAATTTATATTGCTCCCATGAAGCTCCATCCATAGCAGGTTCTTGTCTACTAGGTGAATCGCTATTAAAAGGTCAAGAGAAGCTGTAAAATTTCTTGTATTCTTGACAGTCCTCTACAAGGAAGGTGAACAAAACTGTAATATGTTTCAGTCATGAAGTAGTCAGATCTGAAGATTGCATGCTTTTCAAATAACATAATATCCTAAAAAATCTAGGCTTGAAATAGGTAAGGAAATGCCTTGGATAATATTCACATTGAAAAAATAAAAGAGAGTTTATTTGTAGCTAGGAATATTAGATAAAACTGCATAAGAAAATATTCTGGCTCTATGACGTTCTTAAGAATTAGTATCTGAGATGGTTTCCAGGAAGCAGGTAGGATTTAGGAAGAGGAGGAGTTGGGATGTTTCCACAAAAGGAAATAAAATCAGCAAAACACAATAATCAGAAAGTAGAGGTAAGCCTTGTAAAACAGTTTGTTGACTGGTTTGGCTGGGCAGAGGGGTCAAGCTGAGGTGTAATAAGCAATATAAATTAAGGACTGGATCTTTTGAGTACTCTGAATGTCAACAGAAAAGATCTATTTTATTATGTAAGGAATACATTTTCTGATTAAGAGAATACCAATTTAGCACTGGACCAAAAAATGCTGTGTTAGTAGTTGTGCTGTATTAATCAAATAGTAGGTAACAGAAGAGCAATTTAGATCTCAAAATTGGTAGAGAACTTGAAGTTCTTCTACTCCAAAAATAAGTGGTGTTTTCTTGCTTTAGATGGAATAGAGAAATTAGCAAATCAAAGGACATTAGAAAGGATAAAAGTTATAGAACTAAGGGGGACAGACACAACAAGAAGGAAAATATGGTATCTATCACTAGAAAGACTCTTGTCTACTTCCTTTTATGGAGCTAGTTGTTAAGTGTGAAGAAAGAAAAAAGGAGTAAATTCCAGCCCTGGACATCATAAGAGATGTTCCCTCAGCAGCATTTGTACATATGCACATTTGGTTCCTAGTTCTGCATATTGACACACCTCTTTAAAGGAAAACAAAATGCCCAAATTGCCATTTTAACTAGTAAGCTCTCTTTCAGCTGAGTTACCCTGTTGCCAAAACACCCTCTTGCTCTTTTGGAATTTTAATGTTTTCTTTTGAGCCCTTTTACTGGTAGAAGAGATAAGATTTCACAAGCTAATTGAATGCGTGCAGCATAACTGTTAAGAGCCTCCCTGTTGAAATCCATGGAGCTGAAAATACTTTCTTTTCAGCTCTTCTAACAACATGGAAAAAAAAAGAGTCTTAGTTTCTAAATGAAACTGCTCAAAGAGAGGAAAAACCTAGTAAAACAAATCAGTAATCTCTCACTGGTTTTCTTAAATGATAAAGTAATGAATTTAAAATTTCCCATCCAATTGCTATGATGTGAGTTATTTAATGGCACAATGGCTCAGAACCCAAGACACCTGGATTACAACACTTGGTTTAGTCATTAATTTTTGCGGGGAATTGGGGGTTGGGAAGGGTAGACTTAGAAATGTGTTTTACCTCTCTCAACAACAAGGCTTAGTAAAATGAGGTAAAATTACTTTCTATTTTCTGTTAAAATAATGAGAGACTTGATTCAGAACATGAAAAAAATGAAGAAATTTTAAGAAAGCTTTCATGTACATGCTGGAGAAATGATTTTTTATAATCTTGTCTAAATATGTAAGGACATATATGGATGTATAACACAAATACACACAAACATTTAAATAGTATGTCTTAGTTCTATGAATTTGAAGGCCAAGAAGAACCTCCAGTTTGTTTAAACAGATTCCCATGTTAATTTAATAGAGAGACAGAATCTGAAGATAACTGTATTTACAGATGGGGATGTTATCAGGTCTACTAATTTGTGGAAAAGAGTAGATAAGTAGAAGCTTGACAGGTTATAGAGAAGTTATCTCCATAAAGTACGGGCTGATCAGATGCTTCCAAAGTTTTAAAGTTTGTCTTGACAGGAACATTGTTTTCTTGGAGATCAAACTCATTGATTATAGAATGCTCTTTAAAATCTAAATGGATTTAAGAAGAAACTGGTGGCTTATTTAATATCCACTTATAAGTGGTTGCAAACACAGATGAACTCCATGTTGTACCAGGAAAAACTGAAAGACAAAGAATTTCCAAAAGCACTGCCAGGTTTCCAGTTGGTTGGTGTCAGGGTGACACTGCACTTCCTTCAGCAGCAGTGACTGAGGAATCATACCAAAGAAACAAAATGAGAAAAAAATGAGAGACTTCAAAGAGATGACCAAAAATAAAAAAAATTACCTCATGCAAAAGCAAACTCTAAAAAGTAGAACCAAGTAATATAAAATGATCTTTTCCCTTAAACATAAATGAGGCCATCTGCCAAGATATAGAACTTGAGTGATAGAGTCATTTTTAAACAAAGACTTAGAAACAATTTTTTTTATTTAGTATATTTTACACAGCAATCTATTTTTTGTATAGTGATTGAGAGGAAAAAAAAGATTTAGTATAAAGCTATGCAGCTTGGAAATAAGATTACTTGGGGATAAGTTTATTCTATTGAAGGGAAAGTAGTAAGAATATGCATATAGTGGATGAGACTAGGTACCTAAGAGAGATACTAAGGAATATCCCCCAAAATGGATGTTTCTCAAACTTGATTGTTCATTTGAATCCCCTATGAATCTGGTTAAAATGCAGATTCCAATTTACCAGCTCTGGGATTGGGCTGAGATTCTGCATTTCTAAAAATGCTCCTCGGTGATCCTGATGTTCAGCATCCTTTCACCACATGTTGTTAGAAATAAACAGAAACAATTAAAATTATTAGAACAGTCAGCCCTAAAATATTAACCCAATTATTGGGCCTGAATGGCAGGACTGCTCCACTGTAGAGACAGATGTATCAAGCACCCAGAGTTGGAAGCCACAAACATTAAGATTATTAAGTTGATTTCCTCTTATCTCATGACATTATACTAACTGCCTTCTGATTATAATTTGATTTCTTGTGCAGGATTTCCTCTAGAGCAAATTGTGCTGGTTAGTCAACCCAGCTCCGCAGGAGGATGACAGTACGGAAAGAGATTGGGTTTTGAATCAGACAGAATGGGATCTGTTAGAAACATTGTTAATGATGATGAGTGGTGAAAACAAGGTGAAGACGATGATGACGATAGTGACAATAGGCATTTTACTGTGTGCCTACCATGTGCCAGATACTGTGCTTAGTGATTTACACATATTAGATCAATCTTATGACTTAATTCTGTCACCCCTGACAAATAAGAAAACCCAAGTTATAAAGATAGTAATGGTCTGTAGAGACTTAAATTCATCACTTTCCAGTTCCAAATTGATTTTCTGTGCTAATATATACATCCCAGCAGGAAAATAGCCTTTCATTATAATTGTTACTAAAGTAGGCACTCAGTAAATGGTAATTATTTGTTCAACTTATTATATAGAGTTTATCTGTGTGGTTATATTTGAATCCCTTGTGCGTTTGGTTCACATGAGTCAGACTTCATAGCCTTATCAACTTGGATAATACTGACTTCTTGAATCTGTAAAGCTGAGGACTAAACTCCTAATTATGGTAAAGCCACTCCAGGGAGTCTATCTGAGAAATTATTTAAAAAATTCAACCCAGACAAGTGAAACATTTCTCAGATATTTACACCAAATAATTATTATTTTTTCTATCTATAGGTTTTTTTCTGAAACTTAAAAATATAAATCCATCCATTTGAACTTGGCTAGATATTTTCCTTATAAAGGGAATTTAGGTTTTCCCTCTTATTTTAACTTAACAATTTCTAAAGTAATTGTTGGAGTCCTAGCTCCAATTCACACAGACAGCTTGAAAGTGGATGTGATGAAAAGTATGTATTGGCAACGGCATTAGACATATGGACCTTAGTGGATGTTGGAAATGGTCAAGCACATACCACAACTTAGCAAAGATCTCATTTCATGAAGGTTATTGTCAATAGCCTTTTATGATGTCATATCTCTGAAGGATATTGTGTGCCCAAACCAGATATTTGTATATAAAAGACAAGCAGTGATCAAATGGTTCCTCCCATTTGCCTGACTACTGAAGAGCCCATCCTAAGACAGCAGACAGGCTAAATGAATGGTCAGTTATAAAAAGCTAACCATAGAGTGAAGATCCAGTTTCAAGTAAATGGTTTAAAATATAGAGAAACCAGCTAAGAGTAAGATTTAGCGTGGGCGGATCATGAGGTCAGGAGATCGAGACCATCCTGGCTAACACTGTGAAACCCTGTCTCTACTAAAAAATACAGAAAACTAGCCGGGCGAGGTGGCGGGCGTCTGTAGTCCCAGCTA
>NW_016828141.1:784899-810905 GCF_001698545.2 Rhinopithecus bieti
AATGACCTTTTGTAAGTTCCTTAATTAATAATATATTAAAGGATACTATGGCATTATGTTTTCTAAAATTTAATGAATATAAATTTACATTTTACTATCCAAAGAAAAGGAGACTCACATAAAAGTTTAAAAAGAAGCCATGATGGGTATTAAAGAAAATTTGGTTTTCCTGGAAAAGTTATACACTTTTATGAGCACATAGAAAACTTTAATATTTTTATATGGCTCCATGTCTTAAATATCTAGTCTAACTTAGGAGGTTGAGAATGGAGGATCCCGTGAGCCCAGGAGATCAAGGCCGGGAAGAGCTATGATCATGCCATTGTACTCCAGCCTGGGCAACAGAGTGAGACCGTGTCTCAAAACAAACAAACAAAATGTCTACCTTTCAGTTGCATGCCAGTTAAGGACTAGATGTCCAAAATGTGAATCCACTTCACAATTTTGTAACCCTTATAGTTAATTTTTATTTCAGTTTTTTTTTTAAATAACTTACTCCTGCTACAGAGACAGAAAAGTGACCATGTAAACTTATAAACTTGTTAAAACAGATCTAAGATTTCTAAATAATGCTATGTTTCCAGAAAAATATCTAGTTTACAAGAAAATTTATGAGGCAAAACTAGAAATTGATTAATGTAATTTCAATAGATTGATTAGAATTAACAAAATCAAACAAAAATAAGTTTTGAAGGTGATTGTTACCACTAAAAATCCAATGTAAGGAATAATACACAATGTTTCTGCTTGCACTTTTGTTCCTAGAATGACTTACATCAGAGATTCTGTCTTAATAAGAACAAGCAGTGGCTAATAGGTAATAATCTGGTATTTCAGAAGTAACTGGATGATAATTATCATGCATGAGATAGGTTTAACCTAGATAACTCTTAAGTATTCCTAATTCAGAGATGCTAAGAAGAAAAAAACCTCTTAAATTTTTCACCACGGACCTAAGAGCTCTCAATAATTCCACGAACAAGATTTCAAAAACATCTTACTAGTAATTTAATGAGTTACATAGACCATGACTCAGAGGCTGGAGCAATTCTCAGTCACTATTTTACTAATTTAAGTTGGGTAGGGTTTTCTCTTATGTGGGTGTCAATTAAGTTGCACTTGGTACAAAGATAAAGTAGAGCAAAACAATGACTACAAATGCCAAGTGACTATAATCATGGTACCTATACTGTTAAACAAGGTTTAATGAGATAATATAGGGAAAGTCTTTATAGCGGTTCATGCCATGTAGCATGGGCTAAATAAATGCTAATGAGGATGGTGGTGACGTTAGTGGTGGCAGTGCACCTGTTGTTTGGGGAGTCTTTTGTCTTTGATATCATATACCAAAAAATTGTCTACACATTTCCAGCAATAAGACACCCCAGAATTGTATTTATTTATTATATTATTTAAAAGACTATTCCTTTTTATTGGAGCTGAAAATGCTGATAAGTGCCCTTAAATATACTATAGCTCCAATGACACATTTTCCTTAAATTCCTTTACTCGATATTTTAAGTGAGCCATAACCTGCTCTTCACTAGTGTCTTAGAACAAAAAATGCCTGAGTGGTTGGTTATTTTGCTAGACCATGGTTTGATGACATAGCAAATTGATTCGTTCAGAGACACATCTCACCTCTATGGCCATAGCTTATCATGAAACGTGTTGCTTGCTCTAAAATAAGAGGGCCAAGCAAGAGTATGTGGATGGCTCAACCACCTACTACTAAAGGAAACAACTTAAATTGTGCAGAGGGTGAATTCTATGATTGGAGGAAAAAATGTTATTGTCATAGCAAATACAGGACTAAAAAAATGTGCAGGTTTAGCAGGATCTGTCTATATAAAGACGTGCTAACATTAGCAGTGCTGTAGCTTGGGCTTTTCCCACCCTTTTTCCTCAGAAATAATCTATAATACTCTGTGAAAACACCGGTGTGAAGAAGATCCCATTCACAACATAAATGTGATGGTGGCATCCACACTGGCATCTACTACTGTCATTGGGGATATTTGCAAAGACAACATTCATCAAAGACCAGCCACCCACATTAAAAATTCTAGGCAATTTTAAATTTATCTTATAATTAAATAGTCTTTAAAAACAAATTCATGACCCCACTTTATTTTCCCAACTTCCACTAGACAGTCTTACATGAATGAAAAAAATCTGGGTGGGTATCCTTTCTAACAACTGAAAAGAGGTAGGGAGGGCGTGTCAAACATGCTGTTATTGGGATGGTTACACCATCACTGTGGCTATTAGCTTTCTTTTCAGAAAGGGAAAAAGCAACAACAAAAGCTTTTCTCTGATTAATGTTTCAACTTTGATTTAATTTTGGTATTCATGAAAAGAAGCACAGTGTAGGGGAGAAAGAATGGCAGAATACAAAGGATATTTCTATTAGGAACCTACAGAATAATCTTGAACAAGACACTGTATATGTGATCCTAGTTTCTCTTCTGCAAAGTCTGAAAATAATCCTTTAAAATATTCAAAGGAACTTAAAGAAACAGTATAAGTTACTTAACATTTTCAGGGTGGATGTTGTCAAAGAAGGTAAACAAAGCTAAAAGATTAAGGGATTCTTGAATTTTGTATTAAGTGTCTCTAAAATATAGATAGAAATAATAATAGCAATAATGAAAGCTATCCTTTACTGAGGACTTACTATGCACCAAGTACCATATTAAGCATTTTATATGTGTATTATTTGATTTCATGATTAAACAATCCCATGATGTATGAATCCATTTATGGGTGAAAAAATTAAGGCTTAGTCATGTCACAAATCTGTAAAAATCATACAGTTAATAAATGGAAAAATAAGACTCTAATTTATGCATCTGAGTCTGAAATCTGCTATGCCATTCCTATGCCCAGACATTTGCTACCATGCTCAGAGGGAGGGTCCCTATAACTGTCAGCATCTGAGCCTACACAGCACAGATGAGAGACCCTTAATCTGTTTTTTGATATCTTTAATCAAAACAGACAAGTAATACTGGCTTGATTATCTCCCCCACCCAAGCCTTCCCATAGACGACACAGCCTGTCTCCTTTGAAAGTTTTAATATTATGAAGACCTGGAAACAAAGAAGTTTTCATCAGATTCTTACATTGAAATATGTGTGAGACAGAAAAATTATACAACATGGAGAATAAATTGGGACATCCATCCAGTTGGAAACAAGATGTTAGGCTATTCCGATGTAGAGCATGTAGTTGATTTTCACATTTGTTGTATTGTATTGTTCAGTTATAATTTTATATGGAAGTTATATATGGGCAAATGAGATTTTAAACCTCAATTTATTGATAAAAATACAGAATAGAATGAGAGATTTTATTTTTTAAATAATTTTTCTGGGTACATAGTAGCTGTATGTATTTCTGAGGTACACGATATTTTTTGATACAGGCATGCAAAGTGTAATAATCACATCATGGGAAGTTGGTTATTCATCCCCTCAAGCATTTATCCTTTGTGGGTACAAACAATCCAATTATACTTGTTGAGTTATATTTAAATGTACAATTAAATTATTATTGGCTACAGTCCCCCTGTTGTGTTATCAAGTATCAGGTCTTATTCAGTCTTTCTAATTTTTTTTTGTGCCCATTAACCGTCCCCACCTCCCTGCCCCACCACGACCCTTCCTAGCTTTGTAACCATCTTTCTCCTACCTCAGTGAGTTTAATTATTTTGATATTTAGAGCCAACAAATAAGCCAGAACATATACTGTTTATCTTTCTGTGTCTGGCTTACTTCACTTAACATAATGACCTTCAGTTCCATCCATGTTGTTGTAAATGACTGGATCTCATCCTTTTTTATGGCAGAATAGTTGGATACTTTATATCCATTGGATATAGATACCACATTGTCTTTATCCATTCATCTATTGATGGACACTTAGGTTGCTCCCAAGTCTTGGTTATTGTAAATAGTGCTGCAACAAACATGGGATTCCTGTTATCACTTTGATTTACTGATTTCCTTTCTTTTGGGTATATACCCAGCAGTGGGATTGCTAGATGATATGGTATCTCTATTTTCAGGTTTTTGAGGAAATTTCAAACTGTTCTCCATATTGGTTGCACTAATTTACATTCCCACCAACAGTATACAACAGTTATCTTTTCTCCACATCCTCGCCAGCATTTGTTATTGCCTGACTTTTGGATAAAAGCCATTTTAACTGAGGTGAGATGATATCTCATTGTAGCATTTGCATTTCTCTGATGATCAGTGATGTTGACCACTTTTTTATATGCCTGTTTGCCATTATTGCATGTCTTCTATTGACAAATGTCTATTCAGATCTTTTGCCCAGTTTTTAATCACATTATTATATTTTTTTCCTGTAGAGTTGTTTGAGCTCATTCTATATTCTTGTTATTAACCCCTTGTCAGAAGGAGAGTTTGAAATATTTTCTCCCATTCTATGGGTCGTATCTTGACTTTGTTGATTGTTTCTATTGCTGTGCAGAAGCTTTTTAACTTGATATGATACCATTTATTCATTTTTTGCTTTAGCTGTCTGTGCTTGTGTGGTATTACTCAAGAAATTTTTTGCCCAGATCAATGCCCTAGAGAGTTTCTCTAATGTTTTCTTGCAGTAGTTTCATGGTTTGAGGTCTTAGCTTTAATTGTTAATCTATTTTATTTTTGTGTAAGATGAGAGAGAGGGATTAAGGATCATTCTTCTGCATATGAACATCCAGTTTTCCCCACATCATTTATTGAAGAGACTGTCTTTTCCCCAATGAATGTTCTTGGTACCTTTGTTGAAAATTAGTTCATTGTAGATGTGTGACTTTGTTTCTGAATTCTCTATCTGTTCCATTGGTCTTTGTGTCTGTTTTATTTTCTTGTTGTTGTTTGTTTTGTTTGTTTGTTTTGCCAGTACCACTGTTGTAGTTACTAAACCTGTGTAGTATAATTTGAAATCAGGTAATATGATTCTTCCAGTTTTGTTATTTTTCCTCAGGATAACTTTGGCTATTTTGGGTATTTCTGATTTCATGTAAATTTTAGGATTTTTTTTTCTATTTCTGTGAAGGATGGCATTGGTATTTTCATAGGGATTGCATTGAATCTGTAGATTGATCTGGGCAGTGTTTGGTTTGGGTAGTATAGACATTTTAACAATATTTATTCTTCCAAGTCAAGAACATGGAATATCTTTCCATTTTTTGGTTTGTGTCCTCTTCAATTTCTTTCTTCAGTGTTTTATAGTTTTCATTGTAGGTATCTGTCCCTTCTTTGTTAATTCCTAGGTACCTAATTTTATTTGTGGCTATTATAACTGGGAATATTTTTTAAATTTCCTTTTCAGATTGTTCACTGTTGGCATATAGAACCACTGCTCAAGGAAATAAGAGAGGACACAAACAAATGGAAAAACATTCCATGTTCAAGGATAGGAAGAATCAATATCGTGAAAATGGCCATACTGCCCA
Organism: Rhinopithecus bieti; assembly: GCF_001698545.2. Taxonomy (NCBI): domain Eukaryota; kingdom Metazoa; phylum Chordata; class Mammalia; order Primates; family Cercopithecidae; genus Rhinopithecus; species Rhinopithecus bieti. The sequence goes on from NW_016828141.1 coordinate 790,373, forward strand.
AGGCAATTTATAGATTAAATGCTATCCCCATCAAGCTACCATTGACTTTCTTCTCAGAATTAGAAAAAAAACTACTTTAAATTTCAAATGGAACCAAAAAAGGGCCTGCATAGCCAAGACAATCCTAAGCCAAAAGAACAAAGCTGGAGGCATCATGCTACCTGATTTCAAACTATACTACAAGGCTACAGTAATCAAAACAGCATGGTACTGGTACCAAAACAGATCTACAGACCAATGGAACAGAACCAAGGGCTCAGAAATAATACCACACATCTACAACCATCTGATCTTTGACAAACTTGACACAAACAAGCAATGGGGAAAGGATTCCCTATTTAATAAATGATGTTGGGAGAAATGGCTAGCCATATGCAGAAAACATAAACTGGATCCCCTTCCTTACATCTTATAGAAATATGAACTTAAGATGTATCAAAGACTTAGATGTAAAACCTAAAACCATAAAAACCCTAGAAGAAAACCTAGGCAACACCATTCAGGACATAGGCATGAGCAAAGACTTCATGACTAAAACACCAAACGCCATGGCAATAAAAGCCAAAATTGACAAATGGGATCTAATTAAACTAAAGAGCTTCTGCATAGCAAAAGAAACTATCATCAGAAAGAACAGGCAACCTACAGAATGCAAGAACATTTTTGCAATCTATCCATCTGAAAAAGGGCTAATATCCAGAATGTACAAAGAACTCAAACAAATTACAAGACAAAAAAAAAAAACTCATTGAAAAGTGAGCAAAGGATATGAAGACACTTCTCAAAAGAAGACATTTATGCAGCCAACAAACATATGGAAAAAAACCTCATCATCACTGATGATGGGAAATGCAAATAAAAACCACAATGAGATACCATGTCACACCAGTTAGAATGGTGATCATTAAAAAGTCAGGAAACAACAGATGCTGGAGAAGATGTGGAGAAATAGGAACACTTCTACACTGTTGGTGGGAGTGTAAATTAGTTCAACCATTGTGGAAGACAGTGTGGAGATTCCTCAAAGGTCTAGAACCAGAAATACCATTTGGCCCAGCAATCCCATTACTAGGTATATACCCAAAGGATTATAAATCATTCTACTACAAAGACACATGCACACATATGTTTATTGCAGCACTGTTCACAATAGCAAAGGCTTGGAACCAAACCAAATGGCCATCAATGATAGACTGGATGAAGAAAATGTGGCACATATACACTATGGAATATTATGCAGCCACAAAATGGATGAGTTAATGTCTTTTGCAGAGACGTGAATGAAACTGGAAACCATCATTCTCAGCAAACTAACACAGGAACAGAAAACCAAACACCACACGTTCTCACTCGTAAGTAGGAGTTGAACAATAAGAACACATTGTCACAGGGAGGGGAACATCACACACCAGGGCCTATCAGAGGATGGTGGGCTAGGGGAGGGATAGCATTAGGAGAAAAAGCTAATGTAGATGATGGGTTGATGGGTGCACCAAACCACCATGGTACGTGTATACCTATGCAACAAACCTGCACGTTCTGCACATGTATTCCAGAATTTAAAGTATATATAAAAAAAGAAATGCTACCGATTTTTGTATGTCGATTTCTTATTCTGCAACTTGCTGAGTTTGCTTATCAGTTGCAATAGTTTTCTTGTAGAGTCTTTAGGTTTTTCCAAATATAAGATCATATCATCTGCAAACAAGGACAATTTAACTTCTTCCTTTCCAATTTAGATGCTCTTTCTTTCTCATCTGATCTCTCTCACTAAGGCTTCCAGTACAATGTTGAGTAACAGTGGCGAAAGTGGGCCTCCTTTCTAAAAACTGAAAAGAAGCTTTCAGTTTTTTCCCATTCAGTATGATACTAATTGTGGGTCTGTAGTGTGTGGCTTTTATTACATTGAGGTATGTTCATTCCATACAGAATGGGAGTTATTTAGCATCCTATCCAAGTTTTTACAGATAGAACCCATGTACCCCATCCCCCACTACCAATATTTACCGAGATCTCCTGTACTCAGGGTTCCTTTATCATCTATGTTAGTGAATTGGAATGTTTGAGCTTTTAATGGCCTTGTCATTAAGTCAGTCTGTCTTAGGGAGGGTACATTGTGGACTGGCTGAGGCCATGTGATTCTGACTGAATGAATTCACGTAACTAGTCCAGCTCCACTTGTGGAAACTTCCATAACTCTACTATATGAATGATATGGCAAATTCATTATGAATTCAAATAATGAACTCAGCACAGTGATTAGCACTGAAGTGATCAAAATGATTTATGGTTATTATTATATGACCCTAAGTTTTATCCTTCCTCCTCCTAACTCCATGGTATTTGTGTTCCTTAAAATTAAATTTACTTGGTTGCATCTTGCTCTTGCCTTTTCTATAGAGAGTAAGCTCATTTAGGGCAGAAGCTGTGCCTTATAATTATCGATCCAATTTAGCAATTCTCTTCATTTCTTGGTACTCCACTGAGACTCTCTGGAGAGAATGTGTACTCAGCTTAAAGATACACATACATGGTGGGGCAACAGTGGCTCACATCTGTAATCCCAGCACTTTGGGAGACTGAGGCAGCCAGATCACTTGAAGTCAGGATTTTAAGACCAGCCTGGCCAACATGATGAAACCCCATCTTTACTAAAAATACAATTAGCTGGGCGTGGTAGTGCATGCCTGTAGTCTCAGCCATTCGGGAAGCTAAGGCAGGAGAATCGCTTGATCCTGGAATGCGGAGGTTACAATGAGTCAAGATCATGCCACCGCACTCCAGCCTGGGTGCCAGAGCAAGACTTCATCTAAAAAAAAAAAAGGTACACATACACATACACACACACATACACACATACAGAAACAATATGAACTCAAAGTAAGCAATTTTTTATCTTCTCTGAACAAAATACATACTAAAATTTCTTACTCAGGATTTTGGAAAATATAATTTTGTTCTAAGAAGATATCCTATGCTTTTACTATTAGGTCAGAAATGATATAAGGATGGTTCTAAACTCACCTTGACAATAGGTCACTGGCCATATATTTCACTGCATGTAAGAAACAGAAATCCATAGTCTTCCACACAAAACCACAAATGCACACACTTCCAGCAACGGCAGGAGACACCAATATTAGCAGGTATGAGATGTGCTACGTTAGGCAGCTATTTTACTCCTCTAAGTCTGAGGCTCCTCATTGATGAAGGAGAGGTAATACAGTGCTTATGTTGGTTTTGATGGAAGATGACGATAACACTTGGGCACGCCAGGTCTGATTTATGGTAAGGGATTAATTAGCATAATCTCACTATGGTCTCAAGTATGAATGCCACCAAGTGAACTGTTTTATATCTTCCTAGCTCTGGATTTCACCTGCTACCAATGAGCAGATTTTTCCCTAGCCCAACATGATATCACATAGGGAAAAAAAAATGAAAAAGAGCTCAGAAACCCCTACACAAATTAGGGAAACTCAAATGTTGTGACACACCAGTCACACTGAAGAATGGGTGCAGTACACTTCACTCAGTTTTTTATATTGATGGGATATGTCAGAATAAGTGGTAATGTTAGAGGTAAGTGCAGTAGATACATGTTAGTGCAAGAAATGAGACCAAGGTGGAGTTCTCACTAGACTTCCTTAAAGTTTCACTACAGGTTGATACCGGAAGCTCAAGAGAGGTATCAGCTGCTAAGAGAGACAATCCGGTAAAAAAAAAAACAAAAACAAACAAACAAAAAAAGTATTTTAAAAAAGGTTTTATTTCTTCAGTGAATAAACATCATTGTATGGGATCTCTAATGGGCTTGTTTTATGTTTCTAGGCAGGATCCACTCTTGATGCAGAAGGTCAGAGTACAATTCCAAGGCACTCACCTGGAGGTTGTGGTTACTAGCAGGTTGCCTTAAGGTGTAAGGAAAATCACTGAACCTCTTTGAAAAGTTAATTTTATTTTGAAAGATTATACATTTAATTTGTTGTGGATCTCAAGATTCCACGGACGGGTTAACAGAGATCAAATGTATAATCTTTCTCTGACTAACAGAGAAAAGGATATTGTAGATATCTGTCCCTTCTTTGGGCTTAAGGGCAGGAGAGTGTGTTTGGGAGGTAAGGTACAGAGTAAACTTGGTATGTGGTCTTAAGTGGTCTTTGGTGCAAATTTTTCATTCCAGTGTGGTAGGTTTATTATATTTTAAATTAAGATTTAGCGTTACTTTCTCTTAAGTTACGTGTTTTCTCCCCAAACTTTGTTGACTTTTATGTTCTGATAACCTGTGCTAAATCTGGCCTGTTACAGCACTGAGAATCCTGGAAGAGAATGTGTACCGATTACAAGAAGAACAATGATTGTAAAGCCTTCTGTTAATCTTATTTTCATTTTAGACCCAGAGACATGGGTAAACAAGTTCATCTGGATGTCCATAAAAGGACCAAAAAAGCTACTGTCTGTTTGGTATTCCAGCAACCATCTTCCTACCAAGCAATTCATTCATAAGATCAAGTTTTATAAAAGTATCAAGAGTTCCAGGAAGTGAGGAACTGAAGTATCCATTCTTCATTAGGAAGAATATTGTACGTAGTCTATTGATCCCTAATGTCTTCCATCTTCCAAGTTTTTCTGTTGTTAAAAGAACCCTAATTGTATTCAAATATTCACTCTTCTTCAACATTCACTCTTCTTCAACATGAGCTAGGGCGAGGTGCTTAACCCCAACTCCAAGGGTATATACTCTTAGGTAATCAGTATGTTGGCATTCTTCTAGTGACTCTTATTGATCCAGGGATGTGCAAGTATTCTAAATTGTTTCAGTGGTAGAAAGAAACCTTTTTTTTCTATCTTTTTTCATGAACAGAGAAGCATGTGGCCTCAGTGGCTATTGGCATTCATCTATGGCCATGAAAATAACCAGACTCAGGATGCTGAAGCCATGAGGTGAGAGGGAAGCAACCCAGGTCCTTGGCAACATCATCAAGCTACTGATTGTACTGAGCTTTGAAGCCCATTCTATGTCTGTAAAATAAATTTGTTACTGAGTAAGGTTTGAGTGATTTACAGAAGAGAGCTACAAAGTCTTTATTCAATTTAAGAGAGCCCCACAAATAAAACAGAGGAAGGTTAGGTATTGTGAGGTAGTATTCTATAATACTGCCAATGCTAGCAAATTACCATGTCATTATAATTGTAAAGTATCATCTAAAATCAAATATGCTTTACAGATATCAAATTCAGTGAAGTCATACTCATGCAGGAAATACCAGTTGGATAACAAGAAAAGTGATTGCTTTTATTGTAATATTCATAATAGGCAATGGCATTAAGCTTAACAGCTCAAGTAACTCTGCCTTTAATTCTGAATACCCCAAAATATGTGTATATGGCCCTCAAATCAGTGATTTCACTATAAAAAGTAACATAAAACAGTTGTTTGATTCTACTTATATTGCTGCATTTCCTCAAAATTTCACTTAAGAAATATTTATTAGGATTCTAGATAAAAACCTTAATTTCTTTATGCAGAAGTGGCAGTATTTTATAACTTTCACTAGAATGTTGAAAGCATTAAAAATAATTAAGTGTATAATAGACATTTTGGTCCTAAAAGGCATGCTTACGTTTATCTTCAAATAAAACACAGCCACAAACCCATTTTAAAAATAAACAACATAGATATCTGTTGTTACTTTACAGACTATATCCTGCACTTCTTTTCTGAATCCAATTGTATGCTAATCTAGAATTTGAAATAAATTATCAGAGAACAGTATTCCACAATGATCATCAACAATTTTTGTGGAATTCAGCACCCCTTTGTTGAGTTTAATATAGACTGAACAAAATGCATGTCTTAAAGTGACAGCTATTGGAAACATCACGCAGAGCAGGCTATCAGTGATAAAATGATCAAGTAATCATTTATAATACCAGCTAGACTTCCATAGAACCAGGTATGTTAAAAAAGATGAGAATCAAAAGCCTTCAAATTATACAAATAATGCTATCTGTGCTGACAATAATCTCCAGAAGAAACATCAATAACTTCCTGCTGAAATCAAGAGCAAGATCCAGAACTCATCATTGCCAGTCCACCAGACTTGAATCATCCCATAGCATGGCCTTTGTCACACTGTACCATAATTGCTTACTTTCATGTTCCTCTCATTGGCTTTGTAAAATCTTAAGGGTGTCTTGCACAAAGCACATGCTCAATAAATAAATGAAAAATGAATAAATAAAAATCCAGGACTCGATAGAGTCCCCAAAGCTCTTATCAAGGATAAGGCTATTCCCCTTCTTTGCCTGTTTTATAATGTTTGCTTGTTCCAAATGAGATTAAGTCTGGGACTTTAAATTTGGCATTTTAGAGCAAATGAGTAGCCTCAAAAGTGATTACTGTCTGCCCAACATTTTCAAGCAGCCTAGTAGAGGTTACATATTTACTCTCAGTGAAATATCCCATAACTAACTATACATCCCATGGTTTTGCTTTAGTCTGGGATTATGTCAATCAAGCATAGTAACACTCAAACTATAACTCAAAAGCCCTGAATAACAGTTACCTATTACAGTTAATTAAAAAAAGACAACAAATTAGTCATTATTTAGAAAATATAGTTTTAAAGGCATTACTATTTCTAAAAATGAGCCTATGAAGTAGAGGAACATTAAAAGAGTTTGCAGTAATAAAAAGACTAGAAAGCACTTGATTAATTATTCTCATCAGCAAAGAATTTGCAACAATGTTAGAAACAACGTATAAAATAGGGTAATTTAATATCCCTTTATTTGAAAACTTTATATTCTAAGATTTCACATATTTTAAAGTTTTCAGACTTAAATGCAGCACCCATTTTTTTTTTTGTTGTTGTTGTTCTCTGGTTATATTTCACCAAGAATTACTAATTATTATTGTTTTCAAAATCATCTTGGAGAGGTAGACTAATTAGTGCACCTATTAGTCTGTAACAAACTATTAAAATAAAGAAAAAGTCTTGTTATTTGTATGTATATATACATTTACAAGCAAAACTGAAGAAATCCCAGTGTTCCTATTGTGCATGAATTTTGTGGACCAATTAGTGTGAAATGCAATTTGCACTAATTCATCGGGGACAAAAGGAGCATGCAATTACCTTGACTTGTTAATTTAGCATTTTATCGTAAATTGTTCATATCGAGAATTTTTCCAAATGGTAATAATACTCCCTTGTTATAGAAAGACAATCTGGGCAGTAACATCATGAACCTTCTCTTCAAATTCCCATTTTATATTACATTTATAAGACGGTGAAAAAAAAAACACAGGACAGCTTGTACCCATATCTCTCACTAGATCTCTCTCTTCTGAGTAAGACATCATCTCTAGAGTCATCTTGTAAAATACCATTCACATGCTTTTGACCCCACTTGATTATGCTAGAATGATTACTTAAGCAGAGCAATTGAGAGTTGAGGAGGTTTACCGTGTATATGAGCACAATTCTAACGTTTAAGCCCTGAGTGTGTCTGATATAGTTTGACTATTTGCTCTACTCAAATCTCATGTTGAAATGTAATCCTCAGTGTTGGAGGTGGGGCTTAGTGGGAAACGTTTGCATCGTTGAGGCGGAATTCTCATGGATGGTTTAGCACCGTCCTCTTGACGCTGAACTTGTGATAGTGAGTGAGTTCTCGCAAGATCTGGTTGTATAAAGGCATGTGGCACCCCCCTGCTCTCTCTCCTGCTCCTATTCCTCTGGCCATGTGACGTACCTGTTCCCCCTTTGCCTTCTGTCATGACTGTAAGTTTCCTGAGGCCTCCCCAGAAGCCATGAGAATGTCAGCCTCATGCTTCCTGTACAGCCTGCAGAAGCATTAGTCAGTTAAATCTCTTTTCTTTATAAATTACCCAGTCTCAGGTATTTCTTTGTAGCAATGCAAGAATGACCTAATACAGAGTCCACAACATAGAAATGTTCAGAAGTAAAAGCAGTTTATCTTCCAAACATAATAATGTATTGCTAGCATACATTATCTAGGTTTTTCCTTTAGTATTTAAAAAACAAATCTCTCTACCAGTTGATTCCGACTGAGCTGCTAGATATTGTAGAAGGAGATTTTAGCTACATATGAGGGGCACATTATTGGTGATACAAAGACCTGATCTTCAATTTGGCTGTATGTTCCCCGGCTGAGTGATCTGGGGAAAGGCACAATCCTGCTTTACAATTTATTTATTGAGGGCCAACCTTAAACTAATGTGCTAAGTGAGAGAAACATATATTGCCTGCACGCTTCATGACTTTTTGTTAAGTAATTACATGTGAAAATTAAGTGAAAAATAATTTATAAAACTATTCATTTTATTAAAACATATTATTGTCAATATTTAAATAAATATACCAGTAAGATATCTACCAAATTATGTATTATATATTATTAAATATGCTTTTTATATCAAATAATTATTTAAAATAAAAAATGGTAGAAAATCCTATCACTGTGTTTTTAAAAGATACTTTGCTTTGGTTACTGATATCAAATACACATTGGGCAGTCAGAACTGCAGAATGCCAACTGTGTCCAGAGCCCCATTCTAACAGAAATAACCACATTCAGTTAACATCCCAGATGGGAGGGCAGTGAAAGATAATCTGTTCCAACCGTAGCCAATCTATAAGCTAACTAGTGGACAATAGGGTAATTATCTCTCCCCAGAGTTTGAACTGGAGATACAGAGAATCAAGTCAGGTAATAGTGGGGAGGGAAGGTAAAAAAAAAATATACAAGAAAAACTATAGACAACATGAGTTGAGTTACTGATTCATGTTGTTGAAAGAGATTCTGAAGTCCAAGAAGTAAAGTGGTAGCATGGAAGCTCACGTTGCAGTGAATTTTGGGCAAACATCCAACTAGCAAAATAATTTAGTCTACTTGAGGTCCAACTGTATAGCCGTTTCTCCTTTTCCTATGAAGTCTCCCTTAACCCCTACCCCTGAATTCCTGTCTAATGTGGTAATACATAGGGTAAAGTGTGTTTTCTTTTTGATTTTCACATTTCTCATGGATGAGCCCCTCCTAACTTTTAATCCAAGAACTGAATGTTATTGCAACTGAAAATAATCTAACACAGATGAATATTCATAGAATGAACCCCTGAACATTTGTTATTCTTCATATTGCGGTCTTACTTTAGGACAAGAAACAATAAGTATAACCACTAATGTTTTTCGACATATGAGGCTATTATAATTCTCTGATTGTATTACCTGTAATAGTATTTGAAATATTTATAAGTCTATTGTATAATATAAACTATATTTTTGGTGATAGGAGAGTATAGAAGTGACTCAGATGAAAATTAGGTCTGCATACGATATAGTAGAAGTTAAACAGAGCTAAAAATTAAATCAAATATGATGACTCAGGACTTTGATACAGATTTAGGAAGTTGTCCAGGAAATTCTGAATTGGCAAACAAACAAGTTCCTGATCTTGACTCTGATGTTTTATTTCACTTAAAAATAGTTCTTGTTTCTCTATGTTTTAATTCTGTGTCTCTCAGAAAGTTTGATCACATCTTGTCCTTTCTGTGGTATTTCTCTGTATAAGGAGGTGAAAAAAAAACTGAGCTATTTCTCTTAATCCTTTAATACCTTTCTCTGCATGACTTTTTTTCTAATCTTAAAATGAGAATCCCCTTGTAAGGAAGGCTGGACCCAACTACCCGCTGTTGTACACATCCACAAAACCTCCTTCACCCTTCTCCTATTACTTATCCTACAAATAACCATTAGGAGTCTTCACCTTACTCCAGAATATTTAATAAAATGAGGTGTTACCATTATGCCTGGATTTAAGATTCAACAGCAAGGGCCTCTTGGCTAAAATATGTGTCATCTTCAGCTCTGCTTTCTCTCTAGTACCTAATATCGGATACTGATATGGTTTGCCTGTGTCCCAACCCAAATCTCACCTTGATTTGTAATAATCCCTATGTGTAAAGGGCAGGGCCAGGAAACCTCATGGGGAGGGGGTTTCCCCATACTGTTCTCATGGTAGTGAATAAGTCTCACAAGATCTGATGGTTTTACAAATGGGAGTTCCCCTGCACAAGCTCTCTTGCCTGCTGCCATGTAAGACGTGACTTTGCTCCTCATTTGCCTTCTGCCATGATTGGGAGGCCTCCCCAACCATGTGGAACTGTGAGTCCATTAAACCTCTTTCCTTTTTAAATTACCCAGTCTCAATTATGTCTTTATTAGCAGCATGAGAGCAGACTAATACAGATACTTTACCCTTGGAACTCTATTGTTCCTTTAAGTCACTATACACCACTTTCTATCAAATATCAAGTGCCAGGAGGAGAAATGTACCACATTAAATCACAAGTGGCTCTAAAACAATATGGAACATGTTGGAGACACACTTTACACCGTGAGGTTTAAGAATAGGCATTTAGGTTCCCAGCCGTAACACTTGCCTTAGGGAAGACAAGAAAAGTTAGGGATCCTTCAAGTATCAAACGTAAGCAGAGCACTGTGTAGGGGTCAGAAGAAAATGATATTTAAACAACAGTCCCAACAATAGGTTTTACTTCTGTTTGCTCTGCCTCTATCATGCTCAGCCTCTGCTCAACCACAGGGTGTGAATCATGATAAATATAACTTCCTGTTGACTTTTACAATATAAAACCTCAAAAGAATAACCTGGTTTTCTTTTTCTAATACAATTCTATGTAGATAGATATTTAAGAAAATTATTCACATAAATTGCCTTAAAAAAAGTAATAGTTTACAAAATCTTTTGAAATACATCTTTCTCAGGCACCTCTTGTTAAATCCCTTTACTCCCTTAATTGACTTCAAGGTAATTTAAACACTAGAATATGTATTTGAGCTGTGATGATAAAATATGGATATTTTATGGAAATCAGTCTGGTTTCCCACCAAGTGCATGGAGTAGAGACTCTTTGGATGAATGGATATTTTGAATTAGCTAATGGGGAAAGGTTCTGAGGAGGATTTTTTTCTATCAACAAGCTGCATGTAGGTCTATGTGAGACATAGAGTCAAGTAGTGAGAACTTTGGTTTTAACCTTTTAATATGGATAAAATGACCCTCTTACCCCATCTGCCCCATTAGATTATCTTATTCACCACATTCCAGACATATGTTTTTAATGAGACATCAGATATTCTCTATGGTTTTCTTTCTTTGTTGTTTTGTTTTGTTTTTTGAGACGGAGTCTAGGTCTGTCTTCCAGGCTGGAGTGCAGTGGTGCAGTCTCGGCTCACTGCAACCTCTGTCTCCTGGGTTCACACCATTCTCCTGCCTCAGCCTCCCCAGTAGCTGGGACTATAGGCGCTCGCCACTACGCCCGGTTAATTTTTTGTATTCTTCAGTAGAGACGGGGTTTCACTGTGTTAGCCAGGATGGTCTCGATCTCCTGACCTCGTAATCCACCCGCCTCGGCCTCCTAAAGTGCTGGGATTACAGACGTGAACCACCGCGCCCGGCCCGGATATTCGCTATGGTTTTCTATTGACTATCACGCACTGAACTTTTCTCAAAGAAAAACTCCTCAGCTGTTTTTCCAGACAACTGAGTGCATTAAGTTAGGTGTTCTCTGAAGCTAGATAGCTTTAATGAAATGATGAGATATGTATTGGTTTGGCTCAGGAGTTATTTGATGTAGTAATTTCTTCTCTTAGTAGGCCATTATGCCTGGCTCATGACCTAAAAGAGACTTTGCAATTCTAAATCCAAATGGCTTTAAGTCTTTGCATATTCATGTATGTTTAGCATGCATTATTATAGTAGCAAGTACTTTGAAATGAAATAAACATTTGGAAACTTGTAGACATGCAAACTGTGAATAAAAATACAATCTTAACATAGATGAAACTGAGAAGAGGAAGATGATTTAAAAGGATTAAATGACTAGAAATGAATTTGCCAAAGTCAAAACCTTGTCCAGCGGTTAAGTGCAATACATTCTTAGAAAAAACCTCTTAAAAAACAAATGGCTTAGAGTTATAAGCATGCTAGAATATCAGTTCAAGCTATCAATGGAAAATATCAGAGCAATAGGTTTCTTTTCTTTAGAATTTCTTGATATATAAAAATGTCTTTAACCTGACATAATGAAATGAAGGCTAATGCTACAAAAGTAGACAGAACAAAGTGGCAACTATTTCAAAAAGTCAATGGATAATCGTACTAAGACTGATTCTCCTATAAAATTGTTCTAAAGCTGGGATCCACTAGCAGAGGCTTTTATTCCATCTGAAAGTAAATAAAGCAGTTCATCATACTACTGATGGAAGTATAAGTTGGTGCAATCTTTTTGAAAGATAAAAGCCTTAAAAATATGATAATATCTTGTCTCAGCAAGACTTCTAGGAATTTATCCATAGGAAATAATCACAGATGACCAGAGATTAAGCAGCAAAAATATTATTTACAGAGTTTTTTAAAAAAGTAAAAAACTGTAATAAAGCCAAATGTTCAACAGTAAGATAATACTTAAATTATAGTGCTTTCATCATACGGAGTTCTTGTATATGGCTTTTGAAATGATACTGTAGAATAATGTTTAATTACATGGAAAGATGTTAATTACATACTTTGCATGAGAAAATAGTTAAAAACAGCATATACTACCTGAACTTATATGCAAAGTAATATATACACAAATATATATAAATATAGAACAAAGATTGAAATAATGTATACAAAATATTATGGTATCTTTTGAAATTTTTGTTTAATTTCTCTTTTGTTTTCTAAATTTTCTATAGTGAATGTGTATATATATGTCTTTCTAATAAAATTATAATTATTAAAATATTTAAAAGATAGGGGAGCTGGAAACTTGGAAGATATCTTGAAAACTGCATGCTTTCTGAAATAAATATTTCAGGACGAATTATGCTTTATATCTCCTTCTTTTCTCTAAAATATAAACATTTTTATACTTTCTGATGGACCTTTCTAGAAGATAATTTGAAGACACAACTCTCCTCTGGTATGGATTATGTGATTTTCCAAAACCATGAGTCAACCATACTTGGTCATTCATAGCAAGTACTTCATAAACTCAAACAACTTGAGCCTTTAAGTAAAGTAAGTAGGGTAAGTGAAGGAGAAGGTCAAATAAATTATATTTATTATATATTTCAAGTATTAAGGCTTTTGAAGATTTTGCATAGAAAATAGAGCTGAAAATTAAGCTTTGGCAAAATTTAAGACTACTCATGGGAATTCCCTTCTCCCAATTTATTCCCCCGATTTAATGAATACTTACATGTGACAGTGAAATGGATATACGCTACGTAGCACTTTCAAAACATGGCCTGTTATTAAGTTGGTCCTTTCTTAAGGCAATCATATTTCATTTTGATTTTTTTCCAATTATTCTCCAGGACAAACTTAGCATTGCCCTAGATATCTTTTGTGGGCTATTCTGTGAAAATCATTTTACAAAAAAAAGTGTAGGAACAAAATTCTGTATCCTATTAAATATTTCAACCTCAGGTAATATTTCTAACTGTACAATCTAATTGAATCATAGAATCACTAATCAGGCATCCCAAAGATCCCCCAGATTTATCTGAAATGATGAAGTTCAATGAAGACTAATGATAACTTCCTTAGAATAAAAGAACCAATATCCTTGACTACCCAATTAATGGCAGTGCTTCATGTAAGTATCTCATTATACACAATCCAGGGAGATGCTTCCCACTGACAATTCTGACACAAGTTCCATGGCCCCTGGTCCATGTATTTATAGGAAAGCTATCTCATAGCTAGCTATGTGGCTATGTTTCCACATCCTCCCTCCTACAAGACTATTTCAGTGTGGCTAACCCCTAGCCTAGAAACCCTTTTTTTCTTTAATTTTAATTTTTTTATTTTAAGTTCCAGGGTACATGTGCAGGATGTGCAGGTTTGTTACATTGTTAAATGTGTGCCACGGTGGTTTGCTGCACCTATCAACCCATCACCTAGGTATTAAGGCAATCATATTTCATTTTCATCAACCCATCACCTAGGTATTAAGCCCAGCATGCATTAGTTATTTTTCCTAATGCTCTCCCTCCCACTACCCCACTCACCAACAGGCCCCAGTGTGTGTTGTTCCCCTCCCTGTGTCCATGTGTTTTTATTGTTCAACTCCCATTTATAAGCAAGAACATGCAGTGTTTGGGTTTCTGTTTCTGCATCAGTTGGCTGAGGATAATGGCTTCTAGCTCCACATGGCTGCGTAGTATTCCCTGGTGTATATGTACCACATTTTCTTTATCCAGGCTATCATTGATGGGCATTTGAGTTGATTCCATGTCTTGCTATTGTAAATAGTGCTGCAATGAACACGTGCATGCATGTAGCTTTGTAATAGAATGATTTATATTCCTTTGGGCATATACCCAAAAATGGGATTGCTGGGCCAAGTGGTATTTCTGGTTCTAGATCTTTGAGGAATCCCTACACCCTCTTCCAAATGGTTGGACTAATTTACATTCCCACCAACAGTGTAAAAGCATTCCTATTTCTCTGCAACCTCACCAGCATCTGTTGTTTCTTGACTTTCTAATCATTGTTCTGACTGGCATGAGATGGTATCTCATTGTGGTTTTGATTTACATTTCTCTAATGATCAGTAATGTTGAGCTTCTTTTCATGTTTGCTGGCCGCATGAATGTCTTCTTTTGAGAAGTGTCCCTTCATGTCCTTTTTAATGGGGTTGATTTTTTTTTTCTTGTAAATTTGTTTAAGTTCCTTGTAGATTCTGGGTATTAGATCTTTGTCAACTTGATAAATTGCAAAAATTTTCTCCCACTCTGTAGGTTTCCTGTTCATAATGATGATAGTTTCTTTAGCTGTGCAGAAGCTTTTTTGTTTAATTAGATCCCATTTGTCAATTTTTTTTTTTTTTTTTCAATTGCTTTTGGCAATTTCATCATGAAGATTTTGCCTTTGCCTATGTCCTGAATGGTATTGCCTAGATTTTCTTCTGGGGTTTTATAGTTTTTGGTTTTACATTTAAGTATTTAATTCATGTTGAGTTCATTTTTGTATAAGGTGTAAGGAAGGGATCCAGTTTCAATTTTCTGCATATGACTAGCCAGTTCTCCAAGCACCATCTATTAAATAGGGGATCCTTTCCCCATTGCTTGTGTCAGGTTTGTCAGAGATTGGATAGTTGTAGAGGAGTGGTCTTATTCCTAAGTTCTCTGTTCTGTTCCATTGGTCTATGTGTCTGTTTTTGTACCAGTACCATGCTGTTTTGGTTACTGTAGCCTTATAATATAGTTTGAGTCCAGTAGTATAATACTTCCAGCTTTGCTCCTTTGGATTAGAATTGTCTTGGCTATATGAGTTCTTTTTTCAGATCCATATGAATTTTAAAATAGTTTCTTCTAATTCTTTGAAGAATGTCAGTGGTAGTTTAATAGGAATAGCATTGTATCTATAGATTATTTTGGGTATTATGGCTATTAGAAACCCTGTTTTTCATCTAAGGTTAATCGTTTGTTTTGGCCAAATCCCGTCAACCAATTCCATGAAGTGTCCATTTATTACTGGTCTGCCCCCATCTCCACCTTGCTCCTGTCCCCAAGTGACTACTATAAGTTTCTTTGCTTTACAATGTTGGAAGTAATGGCATCTCTATCAATGAAATGCCAAACAATTTCTCTGCACCAGGTATAACTGGATAGTAGCAGTTGCAGAAAATACTGTTTTAAGAAGGATTTTGAGGTTGAGAGCTTAACAAAAAAGGAGGCCATGATCAATTAGCAGAGTGTGCCATAAGAGGGGGAGAGGATGTGGCAGCTTATTGTGTTTTCTCTATCCTATTACAAGCTAGTCATTCTCTTCTTCTATACCAGAATTTAATATAATTTGGATGTACTTTTAAATTCAATTATATTTTATTTATTTCTTTATTTTTTGAGATGGAGTCTTGCTCTCTTGCCCAGGCTGTAGTGCAGTGGCATGATGTTGACTCACTGCAACCTCTGCCTCCTGGGTTCAAGTGATTCTCCTGCCTCAGCCTCCTGAGTAGGTAGGATTACAGGTGCACACCACCATACCTGGCTAGTTTTTAGTAGAGATGGGGTTTTGCCATGTTGGCCAGACTGGTGTCGAACTCCTGAGCTCAGGTGATTTGCCCACCTCAGCCTCCCAAAGTGTTGGGATTACAGGTATGAGCCACCACTCCTGGCCTGCTATAATTGCTGTCTAATTGATTTTTGGTATTCTAACATTCTTTCCTACTTTTTATTTCAAATATATCTTGGCTAACTTATGAATTAAATATGGGGAAATCAAATCACCATTTATAACCATTATATCTGTAGGAAAACGCATTTGAAATTCTACATAATTGACTTTCACAAAGGAATTCTTGAAACTTAATCCATTCATAAACAGAGACCTGCACCCACACCTTTTATAACCAGTCATAGTTCTCTGCATATAGTAACTACTCAATTATCTTTGTTGAATGACATTGAATTATATAGAAGTTGGCTGCTCCTTGAAAGTAAGGTGACATCTCTGTAGTATTTTAGTACAGATATCTAAAAATCACATAAAACTAGCTGGGTGTGGTGGCATGCATCTGTAATCCCAGCTACTCGGGAGGCTGGGGCTGGAGAATCACTTGAACTTGGGAGGCAGATTTTGCAATGAGCCGACATCATGCCACTGCACTCCAGCCTGGGCAACAGAGCAATATTCCATCTCAAAAAAAAAAAAAAGCATAACTGAATTTAAAAGTATATCTAAATTATATTAAATTCTGGTATAGAAGAAAATGACTAGCTTGAAATGGGACAGAGGAAAATATTTTGGAACGTAATATTTTAGAAAAGTTAAAAAACTCAGTTTTATTCTCAGATTCCTAGGCCTGGGAAAAACCTCCTTTCATACAATGTGTCAAAAACAACAGTACTAAAATGTACAAAGATGGTAAATAAAATAAGAAGTTGACCAATCACAGAACATTGATAAACTAAAATATTACAGATCTAGATAGAGGTTTTAAAATTTGGGGAATTAAGAAACCTGCCAGGAAAACCTTTTGCTTAATCAAAGCACTCATATTTTGTTTTAAACATATCCTCCTGTTTTTCCCTTAATAGAAAAGGCAAACATCTCGACATCACATCTGTGTGAAAGTCTTCTCCTACATTACCTTTTAGGCACCCTGATTCCCTCTGCCTTTGTTCTTCTCTAATTAGGGCTCATTTAGTCACCATGCACCGTTTAAGCTTCTTTTACTTCTCTATTGTTTCTGTGAAAGCAATAACTGCTTCTGGTTCCCTCATTTACCCTCTCTCTGCCATTACAGAAGATTTTAGAAATGTGCAGGAGTTTATAGCCAATTTAGTCAGATAAAAGTTGGTCCTTGGAAATGGATTACTTTTGTTGGAGTTGGGGCAAGCAAAAGTATGGCTTGGCTGAAAAGAGGCCATGGAAGAGAGGAACAAGGGATTAGATTGCTTGAAATACAGTGGTAGTGAAGAGGTTCTGCAAGAAGCCATTACTATGTCAGACCTCATTAATTACTAATCTCTTCATTCATTCATTCATTCATTCATTTATAATAATAAATGTTTATTGAGTGTATATTATATTCCAGGCCACAGTTTCTTCCCTCATATAACTTGCATTCTGGAGCAGGCAGAAAATTAGTTTCAGATGATATGATAACATACACCTTAGAAAAGTATCTGATTTGTACTTGAAGAAAAGATATATATCCTGGAGAATTTGCATTTTAGTTGAGATCTGATCTGAAGAGTAGTAGAAAGGGACACCCAAGCAAAGATGTTCAATGCCTGTGTGTTTGTGTGTGTGTATGGTGGTTGGGGGAAGGGGGGTGGGGAGAGAGAGAGAGAGAGAAAGGAAGGGAAGCAAACTCCTATTACAGGCCAATAAAACCAGCATGGGAAGAAGACCAGAGGCAAGAGATGATACATTAATGGTCTTATTAAAGAGTTTTGGCATTATCATAAATGCAGTCTGAATCAATTAAAAGAAGAGTGACACAATTGGTTTCTTTGAAAAATAACTCTGGATGCAATCTGTTAAAAATGAATTTAAGCAGGGCAAGAATGAAGCTGAGAGACTAGTTACAGAGCTGTTACTAAGATGCAGGCACAAAGTGATGAGAACAAGAATAAGGTGATTAAGGTGAAAGCAAAGGATCAATAGAGAAAGGTCTGTTGAAGGACAACCTGATAGAACTAGCTTGGATTTTCTGTCTTCCATCTGTAGCATCTCTAATACCTGTCAGTGAGAGCATGGGAAAGCATGTTCGCTGATGTATTTGAGAAACATGGAAGCTGCCTAGCACTTCAGTACTATTACTTTTAGAAACCCAGAAAAAATATTTGAAATAATTTTATACAAACATTTTGGATAAACAGGGAAAACAGATGGGCATTCATGATGGGTGAGCACCTTGCTATGTTCCACACAGTCAACATGTGCTAAGCTTTTTTCTCTCCACAGTCAGAAGACCAGAGCAGTTAGAAATTATGTGGGTTTAAACCTCAGGTTTACCATTTTCCTGCTGGGCGACTTCAGGCAATTCACTTAACCACTTGTAGCTTAGTAAAACTGAGGGTGATAACAGTATCTTCTTCATAGTTATATTGTACAGACTACTGAGTTAATTCATAAAGTGCTTGAAACAGTGCCTGGCACATAGTAAGCCCTAACAAGAGCTAAGTTTACTATCTTCACAGCAAATAAGAAAACCAATACTGAAGGTTGAATTAGATAGCTAGTGTCACACATTGAGTAGATGACTAGGCTGAGATTTGAGTTTACATTATCTTCAAAACCCAAGCTTTTTCCACTTCAGTCATGGGCATGAACACTGAGTAGACTTATACCAGCTTCTTTAAGAGATGGCTTTAAGAAAGTAGTTAAAAATGTCATATCTTCAGTTAAGACCATGATGTCCACCCACCGTTGTGTGGCTTTTGGCAAGTTATGTAAACTGCCTGAACCTCAGTATCCTCATGTTTAAGATGAGATAATAATTGCACCTACTTCATACAGCTGTTAGGAGGTTAAAAGAGATAGCACTCCCTGCTCTAGTTAGCACTGAATAATGTTGACTATTACTGATCTCTGTTCTACTCTACAGTGATGGGGACATCAGAGAGACCAACAGAAGCTTGCCTGGGTCACTCAGAACTTAGGACTGTTTCCACAGGGCACAAGTAGAGTAGTCTTTCATATTTCCCAAATCGTGGTCCCTTCTAGGCAAAGATGCCAATGATTGAGGCCAGCGAGATGATATGAAAAAGTAACTATTCTGATTGATTCAGTGGATGAACAGTAGGTCAACAGAAGCCAGAAACTCACTCTCTCCCTCTCCATAAGAGTTTCCCTGCAGTCACTGGGTTAACCTCATCTTCATTTTTTTAATACTACTGAAACTCGTGACTTTTTTTTTTAATTTTTGTATTTTTTTTTTCTTTTTTATTATACTTTGAGTTCTAGGGCACATGTTCACAATATGCAGTTTGATACATATGTATACATGTGCCATGTTGGTATGCAGCACCCATCAACTCATCATTTACATTAGGCATATCTCCTAATGCTATCTCTCCCCTCTCCCCCCACCCCATGACAAGCCCCAGGTGTGTGATGTTCCCTTCCTGTGTCCAAGTGTTCTCATTGTCCAATTCCCACCTATGAGTGAGAACATGTGGTGCTTGGTTTTCTGTTCTTGCAATAGTTTGCTGAGAATGATGGTTTACAGCTGCAGTCATGTCCCTACAAGGGACATGAACTCATCGTTTTTTATGGCTGCATAGTATTCCATTGTGTATATGTACCACATTTTCTTAATCCAGTCTATCATTGATGGACATTTGGGTTGGTTCCAAGTCTTTGCTATTGTGAATAGTGCCACAATAAACATAAGTGTGCATGTGTCTTTATAGTAGCATGATTTATAATCATTTGGGTATATACCCAGTAATGGGATAGCTGGGTCAAACGGTATTTCTAGTTCTAGATCCTTGAGGAATCGCCACACTGTCTTCCATGATGGTTGAACTTGTTTACAGTCTCACCAACAGTGAAAAAGTGTTCCTATTTCTCCCCATCCTCTCCAGCACCTGTTGTTTCCTGACTTTTTAATGATCACCATTCTAACTGGTGTGAGAAGGTATCTCATTGTGGTTTTGATTTGCATTTCTCTGATGGCCAGTGATGATGAGCATTTTTTCATGTGCCTGTTGGCTGCATAAATGTGTTCTTTTGAGAAGTGTCTGTTCATATCCTTTACCCATTTTTTGATGGGGTTGTTTGTTTTTTTTCTTGTAAATTTGTTTGAGTTCTTTGTAGATTCTGGATATTAGCCCTTTGTCAGATGAGTAGATTGCAAAAATTTTCTCCCATTCTGTAGGTTGCCTGTTCACTCTGATGGTAGTTTCTTTTGCTGTGCAGAAGCTCTTTAGTTTAATTAGATCCCATTTGTCAATTTTGGCTTTTGTTGCCATTG
>NW_016828141.1:814858-836127 GCF_001698545.2 Rhinopithecus bieti
GGCGGGGTAGAAAACTTGAATTGGTCACAATTGAGGTCCGGTACCAAGTTCTATAAGGAATAGCATGGCCCTTTTTCCTCCCTGAAATTATGAACACCACTGCATCAACTTTCTGACATGGAACTGCTGTGAATTTCGTTAGGACCTATAAATAATGTTTCCAGTGTTGTGCCTTCCCTGTAAAAATAAACATTTCAAAGCATTTCAAAACTGGTCTAAGGAAGAGAAAAATCATTTCAACAATCTTCGAAAGCATACCAGGCATTTCTCCATATTTTTTAAGGGATTTAATTGATATCTATCCATTTTGATGAGGTAAGTCTTTCCCTTCATTAAGATTTCATGTCAAAAAATGTTTACCAAAGAAATATTTAGTTAAGGGCATGATAGTGTTTATGAGAGTACCTTGTTCAGAATGGGGGTTCAGTAAATATTTGTGGGTGATTATAATCACAATTAATGATAACCATGACCTTTTTGTATCTCCCCTTTAGGATTATACTTCAAAAACACTCATTAAGCCACATGACAACCTAAAGGCCTACTAAAACCAGCTGACACAAGATATAGTTCTTATTCATTTTAACAAAACCATAGATTAGAAAAGCAGAGAAAGATGATGGAGTGGAACTCTCTAGTGATTGTCCTTGCTCCAGGAGAAACATTGATTTGTACATATATCCATGCATGAAAATATGTTCACAAAAGCTAAGGAACCCAGGTAAGAGGTCACGGTATCTAGTTGCAGCACAATAATAAAAAAGACACATTGATGATGATAGAAAGGGCAATTTTACATTACTCACATCATCCTCCCTCCAACCCCAGGTTGCACAGCTAAGCATGGAAAGAAATACCATCTACTTGGAGAAAAGAGAAGAAAGTGAGCACAGGACTTTGCCTTGGACCCCAACACTGGGTCTGTCACAGTGAAACACAGCTGGACAGAAGCCCCCAGACCTGTATTTCAGGCTAGTACTCACAGACTGAGCCTCTAGAACACTCTGGCTTCAGGTAAGACCACACAGCTCCAGGTTTCACACTTGCTTGGTGAACCCAGTCTCCAGCTTGCACCACCATGGGGCTTACATCAACAGCCCTGGGCTCTGGACATCCCTCAGCAACAGGCAGTCCTGGCTTTAGTGGCCTCTGGCTTCTAGTGTGCCCTAATTCCATGCCAGGTACCTCTGACCCATGTTTCTAGCTTGTCCCCACTGGGCGGGCTGTAGTGGGTCCGAGGATTCTGGAAGCACCATCTGCCAAGGGCTTCTGATCCACCCCAGGACCATGCCTATGACAGTGAGCCACGGGCTTATTGAATGAAGCACCATGCTGGCCACATCTGCCCTGGCCTTCTGCATTACCCCAGGACTGCAACTGCTGTGGCACACCCGAGACTATGAGGAGCACTGTGCCAGCCACAGCTGCCCTGGCTTCTGATGCACCTCAGTGCAGTACCTGCCACAGGGCTTTTCCTAACAAAGCCAGTCTTCAAAGACTGAAATAAATACCTAATTCCTCCAGTGTGCAGACACAAGGATCAATAACTATTGGGGAAATATCATATCACTAAACAAACATAATTGCCTGAAAAAGATTCAAAATAATTGTTTTAAGAAAGCTCAACAAACTCCAAGAAAATATAAAGAAACAATTCACCAAATGAAGAAATCAATAAGTGACCAGAATGAGAAATTTAATAGAGGATTTGAAAAAAGTCAAACAGAAATCTTGGAAGAAAACAATACAAAATGAGAAAATGCAATAGAGGTCATTGACAGTAGAGAAGATCATGCAGAAGAAACAATCTGTGAAACTGAAAACATATAGTCAGAAATATATGGAAATATACAGTCATATGAGAAAAAAATATGAAAAGTAAAGAAATTCTTGTACTACTTCTAGCTTACAAGATGTATGGAACAGCATCAAAAGAGCAAACGTGGCCGGATATGGTGGCTCACGCCAGTAATCCCAGCACTTTGGGAGGGCAAGGAGGGCGAATCCCCTGAGGTCAGGAGATTGAGACCAGCCTGGCCAACATGGTGAAACCCTATCTCTAGTAAAAATACAAAAATTAGCCGGGCGTGGTGGCACATGCCTGCAATCCCAGCTACTCAGGAGGCTGAGGCAGGAGAATCGCTTGAACCCAGGAGGTGGAGGTTGCAGTGAGCTGAGATCGCAACACTGCACTCCAGCCTGGGCAACAGAGTAAGACTCCATTTCAGAAGGAAAAAAAAAGGGGGGGTGAGGAGCAAATGTACAAGTCATGGGAGTTAAAGAAGGAAAAGATAAAGATAAAGGAGTTAGAACATTTCTTTATAAAAAAGAGAAAGATAAAGGGGTTAGAACATTTATTTTTAAAAAACAGTTGCAGAAAACTTTCTCAATCTGGAGAATGATGTAAGTATCTAAGAACAAGGTCAAAAGTCTCCAACCAGATCTAATCCAAAAAAAAAAAAAAAAAAAAAAAAAAAAAAAAAAAAAGACGTCCCTAACACATATTAGAATCAAACTCAAAAATCAAAGCCAAAGAGAAGATTCTGAAAACAGTAAGAGAAATGAAGCAAATAACATATACAAAATGATAATACAGCTAGCAGGCTAGCAGAAGACTTTGCAGCAAAAATACTACAGGCCCGAGAGAGTGGGATGACATATTTAAATGGGAGGGGAAAAAAAAGGAACCCAGCTAAGAATACTGTAGCCAGCAAAGCTGTCCTTCAGAAATGAAGGAGAAATAAAGACATTTTCAGAAAAACAAAAGTTGAGGGAGTTCATTACCACCAACTTCATTACAAAAAATGCTAAACAGAGTTCTTTAAGCTGAAAGCACGAATACTAGTGAGTATCACAAAAACTCTGAAAATATAAAATCCGCTGGTAAAAATAAGCACACAGTTAAATTCAGAATACTCTAATACTGTAATGATATTTGTAAATTACTTATGTCTTTTGTATGAAGGTTAAAAGACAAAACTAAAAAAGATGGCTAAAATAATTTTTAAGAGATATGCAATATGAAAAGACAGAAATAGTGACATCAAAATTCAAAAGAAAGGTGGGAGTGGAGAAAAGTGTACAGATTTGTTTTATCAACATAGAAGTTATCAGCTTAAAATAACCTTTTATAACTAAAGATTTTTTATGAGCCTTATGGTAATCACAAAGCAAAACCTATAGTAGATACAGAAAAGAAAACAAACAACAAAACAAAACAAAACAAAAAAACAACAACAACAAAAGAAAACAAAACCTAAGAAATCAAGACATTACTAGAAAAATTCACTTAGCCACAAGGGGAGACAAAAAAGAGAAGGAAAGGAACAAAGGGTCTACAGAAGAACTAGAAAACAATTAATTAAATGGTGGTTGTAAGGTCTTATTTATCAATACTTACCTTGATGTAAATGAATTCAATTTTCCAAATAAAAGAAATAAAGTAGCTAAAGGAATAAAACACCAATACTCAACTATAGCAATGGAATATAACAATAGCAAACATATATATATATATATACAACATCAGAGCACCTAAATATATAGAGCAAAAAAAAATCAATGGATTTAAAGCAGGAGATAAACTGCAATACAATAATAGTAGGTGAGGGACTTGGGAGAGGTGGAGTTGGTTAATGGGTACAAAAAAAATAGAAAGAATGAATAAGATCTATTTGATAGCACAACAGGGTGACTATACTAAATAACAACTTAATTGTACATTATAAAATATCTTAAGGAGTATAATTGGATTGTTTGTAACTCAAAGGATAAATGCTCGAGGGAATAGATATCCTATTCCCCATGATATGCTTATTTCACACTGCATGCCTGTATCAAAACATCTCATGTACCCATAAATATATACAACTACCATGTACCCACAGAAACTAAACAAAAGAACAGGGGACTCTACCACCTCATTTTAAGCAATGGACAGATCATCCAAACAGAACATTGATAAGGGTACATCTTAACGCTTTAAATCAAATGGATCTAACAGACATATACAGAGCATGTCATCAAACAGCTGCAGAATACAACTTTTTTTTCAGTTGCACATGGAGCATTCTCAGGATAGATCATATATTAGGGCATAAAGCAGGTCTTAACAAATTTAAGAAGACTGAAATCATATCAAGTATATTTTCTGACTACAATGGTATAAAACTAGAAATCAATAAGAGAAGGAACTTCAAAAAAGTCACAAATACAGGAAAATTAGACATACTCCTGAACAACCAATGGATCAATGAAGAAATTAAAAGGGAAATTTAAAAACTTCCTAAGACAAACAATATGGAAATGCACCATACTAAAACCTATGCAATACACAAAAAAGTTTGTAGCAATAAATGCCTATCTTATAAAAAAGAAAAATTTCAACTAAACAACCTAGTGTTGCACCTCAAGGAACTAGAAAAACAAAAGACTAAGTGAAAAGTTAGTAGAAGGAAGAAAATAATAAGGACCAGAGCAGAAATTAATGAAATAAGGACTAGAACAATAGAAAAGACAATAAAATTAGGAGTTTGTTTTTTAAAGAGATAAACAAAATCAACAAAACCTTGCCTAGACTAAGAAAAATAGGGACTCAAATCAATGAAATAAAAAATGAAAAGGGGACATTACAACTCATACAACAGAAATACAAAGGATTATAAGAGACTGTTATGAACAATTATATGCCAACAAATTGGATAACTTAAAAAAAAAAAAGCTACAAAGACTGAGTTATAAAGAAATTGAAAACTATAACAGACCAATAATGAGTAAGGAGATTTAATCAGTAATAAAGTGTCTCCTATAAAAAAAGACCTGATGGCTTTACTACTGAATTCTGTCAAACTCTTAAAAAATAACTAATGCCATTCTCAAACTATTCAAGAAAATTAACGGCCAGGCGCGGTGGCTCACACCTGTAATCCCAGCACTTTGGGAGGCTGAGGCGGGTGGATCATGAGGTCAGAAGATCGAGACCATCCTGGCTAACATGATGAAACTCCATCTCTTCTACTAAAAATCTACAAAAAATTAGCCAGGCAAGGTGGTGGGCACCTGTAGTCCCAATTACTCGGGAGGCTGAGGCAGGAGAATGGTGTGAACCTGGGAGAGGGAACTTGCATTAAGCCGAGATCGCGCCACTGCACCCCAGCCTGGGTGACAGAGCAAGATTGGCTCAAAAAAAAAAAAAAAAAAAAAAAAAAAAAAAAAAAAAAAGAAAAGAAAATTAAAAAATTAAAGAGAAAGAAATACTTACAAACTTATTTTATAAGGCCAACATCATCCTGATACAAAAGCCAGACAATAACAAGATGAAAAAGGAAAACTACAGGCCAACATCCCTGATGAACATAGATACAAAAATCTTCAACAAAATACCAGCCAAATTCAACACCACATTAAAATGATCAGTCACCATGATCAAGTGGGATTCACCTCAGGGAGGCAAGGTTAGTTCCACATATGTAAATCAATAAATAGCTACATACCATTAACAGAATAAAGGACTAAAAACATATAATCATTTCAGTACATGCAGAAAAACCTATGACAAAATTCACCATCCTTTCATGATAAAAACTTTCAACAAATTAAACAAGCATAGAGGGAATATACTTCAGCAATATAAAAGTACTATAGGTCAAACCCACAGCCTATATCACACTCAACAGAGAAAATTTAAAGCTTTTCCTTTAAGATCTGCAACAAGAGAAGGGTGCCCACTTACACTACTTCTATTCCATATAGTACTGAGGTCCTAGTTTGAGCAATACATAAAGAGGAAGAAATAAAGGCTCCAAATTGAAAAGGAGGAAGTTAAACTGTCCCCATTGGCAGATGGCATGATTTTATACATACAAAGCCCAAAAGACTCAACCAAAAAACTGCTAGAACTAATAAATTCAGTAAAGTTGCAGGATACAAAATCAACATACAAAAACTCTAGCATTTCATATGCCAACAACAAACAATATGGAAAAACTGAAGAAACTGATCCCATTTATAATAGCTCCTCAAAATACCTAAGAATAAATTTAACCAAGGAATGAAACATATTTGCACTGAAAACTAGACACTAATGAAAGACATTGAAGAAGATCCAAATATATGAAAAGATATCCCAGATTCATGAATTGGAAATATCCATACTGCCCAAAGTGATGTACAGATTCAATTCAGTCCCTATGAAAATACCAGTGACATTCTGCACAGAAATAGAAAAAAAATCCTAAAATTAATATGGAACCACAAAAGACCCCAATGAGTGAAAATAATCTTGACCATAAAGAA
This sequence comes from Rhinopithecus bieti, assembly GCF_001698545.2. Taxonomy (NCBI): domain Eukaryota; kingdom Metazoa; phylum Chordata; class Mammalia; order Primates; family Cercopithecidae; genus Rhinopithecus; species Rhinopithecus bieti. The sequence goes on from NW_016828141.1 coordinate 821,153, forward strand.
CAAAGCTGGAGGCACCTGACTTCAAAATATATCACAAAGTTATTGTAACCAAATTATAACGATCCTGGCAGGAAAACAGACACGTAGACCAATGGAACAGAAGAGAAAGAGCAGAAATAAATCTCCACATTTACAGCCAACTGATTTATGACAAAGGCACCAAGAGTATATAAGGGGGAAGGGAAGGTCTGTTCAATGATGGTGTAGGAGAAACTGAATATCCACACGTAGAAGAATGAAATTAGACCTTTATGTCACATCATATACAAAAATAAATTAAAAATGATTTAAAGAGTAAAATGTAAAGCCGAAAACTATATAACTATTAGAAGAAAACCTAGGGAAAAGGTTCCATGACAGTGGCCTGAGCAATGAATTTTTGGATATGACACCAAAGGCAATGGCAACAAAATCAAAAATAGACAAATTACATCAAAATAAAAAGCATCTACATAGCAAAGAAATAATCAACAGTGTGAAGAGACAATCTGCAGAATGGGAGAAAACATTTGCAAACTATATATCTGTTAAGGGGTTAATACCTAAAACATGTAAGAAACTAAGACAATTTAATAGCAAGAATACAAGTAATCCCATTAAAAATGAGCGCAGCCTGTTCCTCAAAAACCTTTTGAAATAAAATATAAATTAAAAAAATAAAATGTACCTAATATCCCCCCAAAATGGGCAAATGTCCTGAATAGACATTTCTCAAAATAAGATAAACAAATGGCTAACAGGTATATTAAAAAATGCTCAACATCACTAATCATCAGAGAAATGCAAATTAAAATTCCAATGTTGTATCACTTCACACTTGTTAGATTGGCTATGATCAAAAAGACAAAAGATAACAAGTATCAGTGAAGATGTGAAGAAAAGGAAATCCTGGTGTACTTTTGGTGTGAATGTAAATTAATACAGCCAGTATGAAAAACAGTATAATGTTTCTTCAAAAAGTTAAAAATAGAAATACCATATAATCCATCAAAGCCAATGTATATACAGCTATATACTAATATACACCAACACTAGGTATATATCCAAAGGAAACGAAATTAGTATCTTGAAGAGATATTTGCACTTCCATGTTCATTGCAGCACTATTCACAATAGCCAAACTATGAAATCAACCGAAGTGTCCATCAGTGGATGAATGGATATAGAAAATGTCACCAATACGCACAATGGAATACTGTTCAACCTTCTAAAAAGAAGAAAATCTTGTCACTTGAGACAACATGGATGAACCTAGAAGACATCACGTTAAGTGAAATAAGCCAGGCACAGAAAGAAATTTATTGCATGATCTCACTTATATGTGGAATCTAAAAATTTATCTCACAAAAGTAAACAGTAGAATGGTGGCTACAAGAGGCTGGAGTGGGGAGGGATTTTGGAAGGGGTTGAGAAGATATTGATCAAAGGATACAAAATTTCAGTAATGTAGGAGGAATAAGGTCAAGAGATCTATTGTATAACATCGGGACTATGGTTAATAATATTCCTGTGTTCTTGAAAAATGCTAATAGAATGGATGTAAAGTGTTCTCACCACAAAAATGGTAACTACATGTGGTAATGCATATGGTAATTAGCTAGACTTAGTCATTCCACAATGTATATATACTTCAAACTATCATTTTGTGCATGGTAAATACAGTCATGTGCCACATAATGATATTTCGGTCAATGATGAATCATATATATGACGGAGATCTCAATTAGATTGTAATGCTGTGTTTCTACTGTGTCTTTCTATGTTTAGACATATTTATATACTCAGATATTTATCATTGCTTTACAATGACCTAAAGTATTCAGTAGAGTAACACACTGTACAGGTTTGTAACCTCGAAGCAATAGGCTGTATTGCATACCTTAAGTGTGTAGTAGGCTATAACATCCAGGCTTTTTTAAGTATACTCTATGATGTTTGCACAATGAAATTACCTAACAATGCATTTCTCTGAACATATCTCCGACCTTAAGTGACCCGTCTGTACATGCAATTTTATCTGTTAATTCCTTCATTTTTAAAACAACACTTTTTAAAAAGAAAAGAAAACCACATTTTTTGCTACCTTGTTTTAGTTTTACCTTTCTTTTTTTTTTTTTTTTTTTTTTTTTGAGATAGAGTCTCACTCTGTAGCCCAGGCTGGAGTACAGTGGTGCGATCTTGGCTCACTGCGACCTCCGCCTCCCGAGTTCAAGCAATCCTCCTGCCTCAGGCTCCCGGGTAGCTGGGATTACAGGCACACACCACCAGGACTGGCTAATTTTTTTTGTATTTTTAGTACAGACAGGGTTTCATCATGTTGGCCAGGCTGCTCATGAACTCCTGACCTCAAGTGTTCATGAGTTCATGACCTCAAGTGTTCATGTTCACTTTGGCCTCCCAAAGTGCTGGGATTACAGGCGTGAGCCACCATGCCCGGCCTTGTTTTACTTTTCTTTAACCGGACAGTTAACCACTGTTGTTACTTTTTGGGAGCTAGGTTATATTTTTTTTAGGTTCTTGATTAAATGGTAAATATTCCACAAGACACATATGCAGTATACATGCTGACTTGATTAAGTTTTTGTAACACCTTTGTATTTTTGTAATACTATTTTCATGATCAACACAATAAATAAGAGACAAATACCTCTGTCTGCAAGAAAACAAAGTTTCCCAAGCATAATATGATTACATAAGTTTTACTATTTCTTAGCTTCTATGCACTAATTCTAACCTAATGAAAAAAGTCAGGGTTTTTATTCTACGTTGAAGAAGATATTTAAGTAACTGTATTTAGCACTTAAATAATATATGTCCCAAAGATAAAGCACTGGGAAAGCTATTATTTTTAACTCACATGACAGTCAGTGAGCTGAGGCTTGTATTTATGATAAAGAAATCATTATGTTGAAAGTAACTTTTGTTTTTACTCTCGTCAATCTCTTCTTGCCCACACATCAAGAAAAAAAATTAGCTATTTTTTAAAGGCAAAGCTAGCAAACTTAAAATGCATCTTGCATATTCTCTGGAGTAATTACTTGGGTATTTTATCCATTAATTTGATAATTTGCAGGATATTAATGAAAAAAATTTACTACAGAATTGATGTCATTATGTCCCAGAAACTTATTTACTCCTGTCATCCTAATTTTCAGAAATATGTGTCTGGAGAAATTTAAATAGCTGTAGGAATGCCAGACCTTATATCCAGACCCATGCTGATAAACTTGTAACTCCGTTATCTAAAAAGTGCTGTCACTTCAAAAACATGCAAGTTGACGTGAAAATTGAAATGAGGTCAGTAGTTGCATTTAAACTTCTTCCAGTCTTCATAACTAATTTAAAGTATGAATAGTAAAATAAATTGAGCACTTGCAGACTATTACATCTCAGATAGGAATCTGAGTTCTTTAATAGAAACACATAATCATAAGCCTATTCAACTGCTTCAGGTCTAGTGTTATTAGGCAATCCTAGGGACTTAGGTTAATGCTACAAATACCTAGTGCAAAAGTGGGAAACTCCTGACGTGTGACACAAGATGAGACAGACCAGTAGCTTTCTAAAGTTGCTGGGCACCTCATCAAAGTCAGTACTCGGAAAACAGTATCCTCTCCCTCTCTTTTCTAAAACCAAAAAGGAGACCCCTTTCTCCTTGGCTTAGGCAGGTGCATGTCTCCCAGCAAGTTTCAGCACAGATGGGATGGTTTTCTAACTGCAGTAGGATGGTTGGAGCTGAGACTGGGTCCCTGAGGGAGTCTGCTGTCAGGCCAAGGCTGGAGAACCAGGTCTTGTTGGCTCAGATGGGGCTTGCATCTCACAGCAAGTCCCTGCACAGCCAGGAAAGAAACTATAAAACTATTAGAAGAAAATACTGGAGAAATACTACAGGACATTGGTCTGGGTCAAGATTTTTGGGTAAGACCTCCAAAGCACAAGCGACAAAAGCAAATATAGGAAAATGGAATTACAATAAGCTAAAAAGCTTCTGCACAGCAAAGGAAACAATTAACAAAGGGAAGAGACAACCTATAGTATCAGAGAAAATATTTGCAAACTATCCATCTGACAAGAGATACATTGAAAAACTTGACGAGCCAGGCATGGTGGCTCACGCCTGTAATCCCAACACTTGGGGAGAATGAGGCAGGTGTATCACTTGAGGCCAGGAGTTCGAGACCAGCCTGGCCAACGTGGTGAAACTGCATCTCTATTAAAAATACAAAGATTGCTTGAACCCAGGAGGCGGAGGTTGCAGTGAGCAGAGATCACGCCAGTGCACTCCAGCCTGGGTGACAGAGCAAGACTCCATCTCAAAACAAAACAAAACAAACTCAAACAATTCAAACACTTAAAAAACATCATTATCATCAAATTTAAAATTGGGTAAAAGAGCTGAATAGATATTTCTCGAAAAAAGATCTACAAATGGCAAACAGGTATATTTCAAAAAATGCTCAAAATCACCAATTATTAGGGAAATGCAAATTAAAACCACAAACAGATATCATCTCACCCCAGTTCAAATAGCTATAAAAAGACAAAGAATAATAAGTACTGGAGAGGATGTAAAGAAAGGGGTTCTCTTTTACACTGTTGGTGGGAATGTAAATTAGTACAACTATTATAGAAAACATTATGGAGATTCCTTGAAAACCTAAAAAGAGAACTACTACATGATCTAGCTATCCCACTGCTGAAAGGAAATCAGTATATGAACGCGATATCTGCACTCCCGTGTTTACTACAGCATTATTCACAATAGTCAAGATATTCAAGCAACGTAAGTGTCTATCAGTGGATATATGGATAAAGAAAATGTGAGATATACACACAATGGAATCTCTTCTTTTCTTTTCTTTCTTTTTTTTTTTTTTTTTCTTTTTTGAGACAGAGTCTCGCCCTGTTGCCCAGGCTGGAGTGGTGCAGTGGCACGATCTTGGCTCACTGCAAGCTCTGACTCCTGGGTTCACACCATTTTCCTTCCTCAGCCTCCCGAGTAGCTGGGACTATAGGCCCCTGCCACCATGCCTGGCTAATTTTTTTTTTTTTTGTATTTTTAGTAGAGACGGATTTTCACCGTGTTAGCCAGGATGGTCTCGAACTCCTGACCTCGTGATCCGCCCGCCTCGGCCTTTCAAAATGCTGGGATTACAGGCGTGAGTCACCATGCCCGGCCCACAATGGAATCTTAATGGGCCATAACAAAGGATAAAATCTTGTCACTTGCAGCAATGTAGTTGGAACTGGAGGTCACTGTGTTAAGTGAAATAAGCACAGCACAGAAAAGACAAACATCACATGTTTGCACTCATAAGTGGGAGCTAAAAAGGTGGATCTCATGTTGGTTGAAAGTAGAATGGTGGTTACTAGAGGCCTGGAAGGAAAGGAAGGATGGAGAATAAAGAGTAGTTGATTAATGGGTACAAAAGTAAAGAGAGAGAAGCTATCAGTTCTAGTGTTCAATAATAGAGCATTTTATAGTTATACAGTTAACAATAATTTGTTGTATATTTCAAAATAGCTAGAAGAATTGTAATACTCCCAACACAAAGAAAAAATAAATGTTTGAGGGGACGGATATCCCAATTACTCTGATTTGATCATTCTACATTATAGATATGTATCAAAATATCACACGCATCCCAAAGATATGTACAACTATGGCATATAAATTATTTTATTTTATTTTTTTAGAGACAGGGACTTGCTTTGTCAGAGTTCAGCTATGTGATTATAACTCCCTGTAGCCTCAAACTCCTGGGCTCAAGCAATCTCCTGCCTCAGCCTCCTGCGTAGCTGGGACTACAGGCACGTGCCACCATGCCCGGCTAATTAAAAAAATTTTTCTTTGTAAAGACAAGGTCTCTAGACCCATCTTAGCTTCAAGTGACCCTCCAGCCTTGGTCTCCCAAAGTGCTGGGATTACAGGTGGAAGCCACTGCGTCCAGCCTGACATATCAATTTAGAAAAAAGAAAAGATCATTCTTTTCCAGGCATTGTGAACTTCTTGTAGAATGCAGAAACATATAAGATTTTAATTATTATTATTATTATAACAACCAACCTAATATTCATGAAGGTCTTACTATGTGTATGACACCGTGCTAACTGCATTAATCTATTGCAGTTATTACTTCCATTTTGCAGATGAGAAAAATGAGGTTTAGGGGAGTTAAATAACTTGTTCTTGATTACTCAGCTGGAAATTATTAGAGTCTGAATATAGGTCATCTAATTCTGGAGCTTACACTTTTAATCAGTATTAAACTCTTTAATAACTAAGTCTAATGCTGACTATTTGAAGCAAAAACAACTTCTTGCCCTGATTTTGTAATCTAGGCTAATTTTCCACAATGAAGAGATGAAAAGTAATTATTCCATATAATTTTGAGGAAACAAATTACTGTATTATGCATAAATATATCATATCATAGCAATATTTTATTTGGTAATAGTATGCTCACAAAACCTTTTTGAGGTTTGAGGTTTGAGTTCCACCTCTGTCAATTAGTGTCTTTGCGAAAATAGAAGTGGTTTATTTTTTTGTTTTGTTTTGTTTTGTTGTTAATATCACTAAGCATCTACTTTTCCATATGTAAGTGAACCTAACAAATGAATATAATGACAATATAAATGTCTACTATTTAGTTTCCATAGGGATTAAATGAGATAATGTATATAAAGTACTTAGGTCAGTGCTCAGCATATTGTAACTGCTCAATAAATGCTTTCAAATAATTTAAAAATTGAGCACTAAAATAACAGTAATAATATTTGGTTGTTAGGAAGAGTATAAAGAAAAGTCAACCTTAGTGTGCATGAGCTTTTGAGGAGCAGAAAGAAAGGTACCCTTTAAGAAAATTACATTTAATGTGGTTAAATTACATTTAATTCAAGCTAGTAGTACTGTATCTAATTTGATAGACCTTAGTTTTTAAATAGGTCATCTAAATAACGGTCTTTCTGTAAAATCTCAGGAGATCCAATTTTTAAAATACTATATTCTATTAAATTAGATGATGGATATCTAAGACAGCACACTTCTTGGCACATAGGCCTCAGAAAATGCTAGAACATATGCTAGTGAAAGTGTAGTTATTTATTCTATTACTATTACTATTATCTCGTTCTCTCCGTATCTGTATTTTCTCTGCTTCTCTGAGGTACTAAAATGAGAGCCTCACAATTGCCCAGGGAAGCAAGTTCTTGGACCTGGAAAGGCTGCAGAATCAATTTCAGGGTCAGACAGTCTTGTCTGATTTTCACAATCTAGAGACCGGTCTCATGTCAAACTGCAGAAAGAAACACATTCCAGATTTACACAAGGGTTAGAGAAAGACCGACTGACTGCATTTGCTCAAGATGACTCTCAGGATGAGAGATACACTTTTTTTTTTAAACATTGATGCCAAACCTTCTTTTAGTACGTAGAAAAGCACAGCTGTCACTGGCCTCAGGACTGACAAGCAAAATGCAGAGATTCCCTTTTTCCAGCTGAGATCATCTCCAGATAAAGAATTACTCAACCGGGAATGGGAAGGTGGAAACTGTACAGTCCTGAACTGTCGAATATGGTGGCTTCACATAGCAATTGAGATCTTGAAATGAGGTTAATCTAATTGAGACGTGCTATAAATGCAAAATATACACCGAATGACAAAGACTTTGTGTGAAAAATAGAATTTAATGTGATGCAAGATTTCCTAAGACTCACCATCTGTGGCTTACTAGCATTTGTTTTATTTATTTTTTAATTTTTAATTTTTGAGGGTACATAATAAGTGCATGTATCTATGAGTCACATGAGATATTTTGATACAGGCATGCCATGCATAATAATCACATTAGGGTAAATAGGGTGTCCATCACCTCAAGCATTTATCTTTTGTGTTTCCAGCAATCCAAATATACTCTTTTAGTTATTTTAAAATGAAGAATTACATTAATTTTTACTATAGTCACCCTCTTGTGCTAGCAAATACTAGGTCTTACTTATTCTTTCTGTTTTTTGTACCCATTAACCATCCCTCCGCTACTACCCTTCCCAGCCTCTGGTAACCATTTTTCTACTGTCTATCTTCATGAGTTTCAACTGGTTTTAATTTTTAGCTCTCACATATAAGTGAGAACATGCGATGTTTGTCTTTCCGTGCCTAGCTTATTTCACTTAACATAGGCTAGCATTTATTCTGCATATTTTTAACTATAATTAGGTTCCGTAGAGTCTAAAAAGGGAAGTCATTTCATCTACTTTATAGATAAGAATAAGTATGGTTAATAGCTATTGTATGCTTCTCACGTGCCATGTTCTGTGCAAAGCATGTTTCATTTATAATTTCATTTAATCTTGCTCTATTAAAAAGTTACACGCTTAACTCCATTTTATAGATGAGCTAACTGAGTCTTGGAGGATTTAACATGCTTAAGATTACACAGCTGAAGCCTAGTTATGTAAAGAGGTCGGTTTGACTTCAAAGACCACACTAATACTAACTTATTTCTATGGTCTCCCATTGAATCATTTGTGGAAAAGCACTGAATTGCACCATATACACAAAAAAATTAAACAAAATGTTTTTTTAATTCCTCTAAATCTCTGTGTGGTACAAGGATATCTTCTTGCAGATAAATAGTTCTTCTGAAGTATCTGACCTTATCTGCTTCCTAGAAAATGCAGTCAAGTTGCAAATAAGGTGCAGTGTTTCTTTCTGTTACTGAATAAAATAATTTGGGTCAAATTGTACCTGAAGGTACTTAGAATCCAATTATACTTGATTCCTTGTTAAATCACTTATGCTAGTAACTGAACTTGTTAAAAGAGTAATTCCCAAGTATTTAAGGATAGAATGTTGATTTATAAAATACATTTTGCCTTTTATTGTATGTCTTTATTTTTCACGGGCACATTGTATTTATTTGAGAGACAGCAAGAAACGACAGAAGTATTGGTGAGAGAAGAAGCCAGAGGCCCAGCCAATGTCCACCCCTTATTTGTTACTGACTGTCAGATGTTTCCAGCTAATCTTTTTTGATTTGTGATTATTCTTTTTTGGTTGTTCTGGATTTACCTGCATGTGCTGCCATGGAAGTACTCATATGTCTCAGAACAGACACATTCAAACACACAGGACACACCAAGCTGGAAATGGCCAGCAACTGGGGTAACCCAGGGGCTGTTCCTCACTTTGAATACCTTCTTCTGACCAGTTAAATATAAGTTTCCTAGTTCTGGGGGCAGAAGGGTCAGGCAGTTGCCCCGAATGTGGAGTTCTTTAAGTTGGGCAAGCTCCCCAGTTTCCCTAGGCTGCAAGATCAGGTTGTTATCCCTAAAGCTGGGTATCTGCAACTTTGTGAGCTTCCTAATATCTGGTTGCAGGATTTCAAAATCATTGTCACTTACAAAAGAGTGCACAGAAGGTGGTAAGGTAGATGAAGTTTCCAGGAAGAGAATTTTCATTCAAAGTGTACATCAAGTTCAGAAGGTCAAGAGCTGGGTAGAAAGCAAAATCCTTCAGGCAAAGTATTTAGCCCATTCATGCCCAGGTTCACGTGTTTGAGTTTCTGAAGGCTGCTGATCTGTGTGGGAAGCTCCTCAATTTGGCTATTAAGGAAGTTGAGCACTTCCAAATTCTTCAGTTCTGCTGTGTTTGGTGGCACCACTGCAAGCATGTTATGGCTGAGGACCAGTTGTATGGTATGGGATAAGGAAAATGTGCCATTGACATACAGCATGTTGGAGATGACCTAGTCACCCTGTCCACTTCCTGGCTGTCCACAGACTTTTTCAGAGTCTTGGACGTGGTCACAAAGAGCAGCACCTAACAGCATGGGCATGGAATGACAGACTGCAGCAGGATGCACTTTTATTGTACTTCTGAAGCTATTTACATTTATTAGCTAGAAGAGCAACCTTTCTTTTTGAACATGGCCAAATGTACAAAGCCATGGTTATCTGACATGGCTATTTTATGACAGGGTAGTGATTAGGGAGACGGTCAACACATTTTGGTAGAAAGATGCCTGGGAGATAAATTCCAGACTGAAACTTGAACTGTATCCTCATCTGTATGCTACTTCTAAAAGACGGACATTGTCTAATAGCTGAGAGTAAAGAATCTCCTTTCTGTTCACCAGTTTATGTGCCTAAAGTAGTGATAATAAATCGACAGTAGCCCACAGATCAGAAAGGAAGGAAAAACAGCAAACAAAGACTACTACAAACCCAGCAATAGTACAAAGCAGGCCCAAAATTGTTAACTAGGTCAAAGAATTATGTTCTTGGTTCCTTTCTTCCAGGGATCTATAAAATAGTTCAAATATGTTGTTTCACTTATCTGTACACTTCTTCCCTGGAGGAAGAGAGATTGGTAGAGATTCCCATTCAGCAAGAGATAAAATGGAAGCAGAAAAGAGAGCACTGACTTGGCCCAAGTCCATTAACTAGTTTGTAATAGCTGCTAAAAGCACTCAAAATCTCCTTCAAGGGAGTATGTGGAAAACCCAGTGAATTCTGAGCTATCTAGGAAGCTTTCAAAGAAGAGAATTCAGAATTCACAAGAATGTGTAAGAATCCAATTTGAGACTGTATATTTTAACAAAATTGTCACAAATTTTCATGGTATATGCTTATAAAAAGAAATGGCAAGGATAATACTATAGTTAGCCAGCAGTTATGCATGAAGTGTTATTACAGAAATTATCTAACTGCCATGGGAAATGTCCTGACTTAAGACAAAATGAAAGCAATTCAACAGTGTAGGACTTCTATCAACAAAATGAAGAGAAGAAATTTAAGCTCAGATTCCAAGCAATTTATCAAGATAGCCTCTAATTTAAAATATGTCAAATTGATCACAGAGAAACTTTTACAAAATACTCAAGAATTTCAGCTTATTTAAACATAATATACTCTAGCTTTCCTCCTCTGTTGAAGATTTTTATGAAAAAAAAATCTTGCGATAAAAGTAATCTTTAAATCCCCTGATCTGGTGTCATGATTCTTTGTCCTTGGAATTTCCCTCTGCTTTCCCTACTCTGCATTCAGATGCCAGACAGTGTTAACTCCTCACCGGACTCTACCCCTTTATCCAATCTTCTTCAGTATTTCCATAGCATTGAAAGTCTTTACCATATACTAATCTTTTACTTATTTATTCTTACACAATCTTAAAGACCTATCTATATTGAAAACTGTGTCATATAATGATACTAGTCAGTATCATTTGCGTCCTTATCAATGCTTTGACAACATGCTAAATGTGCTAAATGTTTTACATGGACCATTTTATTTAATCTTCATGATAACCTAGTGAGGTAGGCACATTCATCATCCTCATTTTACATCCCTAAAAAAGTAAAAGCTTACCAAATCCTTATGACATTTTATCTTCAGAAAGTGAGACTGGAAGAGGACCTTGGATGTTAGGCTAAGAAACATAAATTTCCATATTTTCACACATCAAGCAGATATCTACTGAATGCCTATCATGCCACAGTCTCTGAACAAAAGGCTGAGGACACATAAGTACGCAAAGTATAATTTCTGTTTCCAAAGAGTTCCCAGTCTAGTGGATAATTTGGCTAGGGAAACATACAATTGTAATTATTGGATCAAATAAGCTACACTATAAAGTGTGTAGGAGGTACCACAGCACAGAGGATGAAAGGATTAACTCAGAGAAGGTTTTGCAGAAGATGTTTGGGCTGGCTTGTGGAATGGTTAGGAAAGAAGAAAAAGAATGGCAGGCACAAATGCCCATTACAGGAAAGAGTGTGGTGAGACAGGCTAGATCAGGTATGCTAGAGGAACAGATGGGTCAGGTTTTGGAGACCCTGGCATAACCTGGCTAAATAATCCAGACTTTATTCTATAGAAAATAGAAGGCATTGATGGATTGTTAAGTAACAGGGAACTGCTGGTGAGGAGCATGGTGACAGGAGTTGCAATGTTCAGAATAAACAGCAGCCTATCCTTGACTTTCTCTATGAGTTTCCCATTGTTCATCTTCCTTGTCCTTGAAGTCTCACCTGTCCTGGCCTCCCTACTACTCTGGGCTCTTTACAATTTTACTCTTTATGTTAGTTGCTTCTTTCCCTTTCAACTAATTTGAGATGTCACCAGTTTATTCTGTTTAGGATTTATTATGTGTATTTAATGTCATTTACACATAAGGAGAGCCAAGGCTGTTTGTGTGTGTTAAGAAGAATAAAATGAACTAAGATGAATAAGACGTAGCTCCTGTTATTTCAATAAAATTGGGGGTTACTAATTTTAATCTTCAAATCAAATATTTGTGACTGTATTTTTCTCTCTTGAATACTAAGCTAGTTTTGCCCACATGTGACTCTTGATTGACTTGTAAAATATCTGTAGTATGTAGGTTGTAAGAGGGGAAAACACTCATAAAAATTAAACACATAAACACCATGTATATAAAAATTTCAGCAATAGTTGGGTGTATAGTTGGTGCTTGCAAAAAGTGTAAATTGAATCTGAATTTAAAGTGCTATTGGCTAGCAGAATTTCAGTCCCTGTGATACCTGCAGGACAGGTGTGAAGGGGAAAAATTAAAGGACCTTTCATACCCATTAAATTACATCTTGTAGGCAGACACCTACCAACTTACCTGACCATGGAGATCACCAGCTACTTGCAACTGGGCTGCAGATTGTGTGTGGGAAGATTTCTTGGCTATCAGAAAAAGTCAAGAGTTCATTTTATGCACCCAGCTCAAAAAAAGTTTAACTATCCACTCATTTTTGTACAATATCTCAAGCCTCATTCAGAACAAAAAAGCCATGTCATGAGTTGGTGACTGCTGCATCAAGTTTTCTGTAATAGTCCTTGAAAATAAACTTTGAAATGTATTAATATTTGAAACTAGAGTGTCCTAAATTTTAAGGCATCAGTAATAATACCATTATCACAATTCATTTTTGTCAACTTTGACTTTTTTTTTTTTTTTTTTTTGAGATGGAGTCTTGCTCTTGTCGCCCAGGCTAGAGGGCAATGGCAGGATCTCAGCTCACTGCAACTCTACCTCCCAGGTTCAAGTGACTCTCTTGCCTCAGCCTCCTGAGTAGCTTGGATTACAGGTGCCCACCACCACGTCTGGCTAATTTTTGTATTTTTAGTAGAGATGGTGTTTCACCATGTTGGCCAGGCTAGTTTCGAACTCCTGACCTTGTAATCCGCCTGCCTCTGCCTCCCAAAGTGCTGGGATTACAGGTGTGAGCCACCGCACCTGGCCCCAACTTTGTCTTAAGAACAAAATATTGCTTACATGATTTAAGAACTCTTCATTCTATAAAGTAATAAAGTCACACATTTGTCAGCTTTAATAATATAAACACAGCTTTCATTTGATTTATCATAATTATTTCTTTACATTTTTTGTTCAACCATCAAAGTAGTATCTCACATATTAGCTCTGAAAGTCTCCATATAAACTTTACCCAAGGAGACATTTGAATAAAATTCTTAAAGAGAATCTCTCTTAGATTTTCTTGTGTCCATTCAAAATGAGATAAACGCAAAAGTTCGTTGAAAATAGAATGGTTATTTCTACTCCATCCTTCTGTTAGTCACATTGTAAAGGCTCTGGGAATGTTACTGGTTAGTGTTTTCATTGATCCTCTTGGGATTAACCTCATCTATCCCTGACATGGAGGGTAAACCCAATTATAGGAGATTTTGGAAGAACAAATATCAAATTAAGTGTGATATAAACAGGCTACAAAACTCTGAAGATACAGATTAGATGCAGACCAATGAGTTATCCAAACAGGACCTGCTCATCTCTACACATAATTTTATCACTTCTCCCTCTTGACTGAAATGCTCACTATATAATTGTGCAGCTTTCTCTCAAATCCCCATGCATAACTATTCTGATATTTAATTCTTTCTAATATCACATATTTATGCAAAACCTCTAGGACAGTAGAAATATCATTGAAATTGACCCACAACTGAATTATCTTTGCTATTTATGGGCTATGTGGTCGCAGGAAAGTTACTTAGATAATCCATGCTGTATTTTCCCACAGGATTGCTTATAAGGATTAAATGGGATAGTCAGTGCCTAGGCCAAATTCAAAATATAGTAAGAACTCAATAAATGGCCCCTCTTACCAATAAAATTCCAGATTAGTATTCAAGACATCCTACCTTACCATAAAAATACTGTGGTCACATATTCTCTTTCTTAAAGTTTCTTTATTATTTATAACTTTTACACTAAACTTGCTCAAAGCTGGATTTATTAGAACAACAAATGTCACCTGTTACATTTGCTTATTTGCACCCATATATTCAGCATAACCAGTCACCTCTCACATGAGCAACTGCAAAACTCATTACACTTCTAAAGTCAAGGCCATTAAATTTTTCAATACATTACAATTGTGACTTGCTGGAAGAACAGTGACGACTGTTTCTTTTTTCGTCTCATGTTATAAAATCTCAAGAAATCAATCAGTTTTTTTGATTACAAAAAGTTCCTTTATTTGGACATAATATTGAAATAACTTGTCAGAATGTTAAGAACTCAATACTCATTTCTCCTAATTGCTTTGAATAGTAGTACAGAATCTCATTACAAACTTTGTTCTCTACTGTAATGTAGTTTGAAAATCATACCCCAGCCAAGTTAATATTTGCTCATTCAATTTTTCTAGTAATTACAGTCGTTTTGAAAAAATGGCATGAGTAGAAACCAACCCAAGGGCATAGATGTGAGACCAATGGAGACATACAGTTAGAACTACAGAACTTGATGAGGTCCTGCTAGCTGTCTCATGTTGAAAACTTAAATGGCCATTTCCAAGACAGTGTAATAATGCATATGAAAATTTCACAGAGTACACAAATTCAGTTCTCATAAGAAAAGTGAATGGGTAGCTCAGAAATAGAATCTCACCTTTCATTTCTTTTTTTTTTTTTTTTTTTTTTTTTTTTTTTTTTTTTTTTT
>NW_016828141.1:836337-855497 GCF_001698545.2 Rhinopithecus bieti
TTTTTTTTGAGATGGAGTCTCGCTCTGTCGCCCAGGCTGGAGTGCAGTGGCCGGATCTCAGCTCACTGCAAGCTCCGCCTCCCGGGTCCACGCCATTCTCCTGCCTCAGCCTCCCAAGTAGCTGGGACTACAGGCGCCCGCCACCTCGCCCGGCTAGTTTTTGTATTTTTTAGTAGAGACGGGGTTTCACCGTGTTCGCCAGGATGGTCTCGATCTCCTGACCTTGTGATCCGCCCGTCTCGGCCTCCCAAAGTGCTGGGATTACAGGCTTGAGCCACCGTGCCCGGCCCTCACCTTTCATTTCTATCACTTGTTTTTCTTGGATGAATGCTTACTTCCTATATAATGAATGTTCATAATTCTTTTTAGTTGTCAGTAGTTATCCAAGTTTCCTAAGCAATGTACTTAGAAGATGGAAACCAAGGGAAGAGAGTTGAATATTGCAACTGAAACAGCTTGCAAAAGAGTTGATCTGATGTGTATTTCATCATCCACATAATTGTTACTGTACTGCTTGGTAATTAGCTGTGAATGATAAGTGGTTCATGTAAATGAGCATATTGCAACTATCACTAATATAGAAATCTTTTGTAAGACCTTAGAATTTACAAACTGTGTTCACATGCATTATCCCATTTAATTAATTTCACCTTTATCTTTTTTTTTTTCCTGCCAACTCCAGCATTTCAGGGATCAGCTAGAGGAAAGACAGACAGCATGTGATCATATTACAGAGGGACTCGGAGATTCTCAGCATCCCTGAGGGATGTTTGTGGTTTAATAAATATTGAGGGAGATGTAAAACCTATGCTACCTGGTAAGCCCAGGCTCTACCATGACATTACTCTGTGACCTTGCACAACATTCTTAAGTACATAAATATGTACATACATGTACACAAATATATCTGTGTATTAAAGTTTCTGAATCAAAGTTTTCTTTTTCGTAAAAAGGTGAGGACCAGCCTGCCATATGTCACGAAAGATTAGACCTCATTATACTTCTTGTTTGTGTCCTTTACCAGTTGCTGCGCAGACTGAATACAGTAGGCAGCTCTTATCCATGAGTTCCACACCCATGGATTCATCCAAATGCAAATCAAAATATTCAGAAAAATGTTTTCATGAAATTCCAAAAAGCAAAACTTGAATTTGCCGTGTGCCAAGTACTACAGTGAATCCATGAGAATGAAGTGGTATGTAGGCCTTTTATTTGGTATTATAAGTAACCTAGAGATGATTTAAGGTATACAGGAGGATGTGTCCAGGTTATATGCACATATTATGCTATTTTATTTAGAGAATTGAGCATCTGCAAATTTTGGTATCTTCACTGGGTCCTGGAACCAATCCCCCATGGACACCGAGAGACAACTGTATAGGGCTACATACTACCAAAGTCAGAATTAAGAAGCATTTGTTTTACTTCTTTTCCATCTCAGTCTTTAACCTATAGGAAAGAGAACACTTCTTTCTCATGCTGGAAGGTCCAAAGAAGTTACTCTGATTATTCCTGGTTCATGCCTTTGAGAAATGAGGACAGATAATGAGGTCTAATCTTTCTTGACATAGAGCAGGCTAGACTTTACCCACTTTACCCTTTGTAGTAAAATTCACCCATAAAAGCAAAGTAAAATAAGATAGAATAGACTGAATAGGAGGAGAGAGAGGGAAAAGTAAGGGTAGAACCGTGTCTTACTCTTTACTCATCTAGAAAGGGGAATAGATGTATTGAAGCCAGAATTCAGTAAGCTTGCCTCTCTCTTACAGGGTCAATCTGACACAGATTTTCAGGTTATGGCCCTTCTTCCCAAACATTATTTAGGTTTAGACTTTGCTCAAGACTCCACAAATTAAAATTTAATCCAGAATATCAGTTGAGGAAGAATGTTCTATATGAGTCAAAAACAATCCCACATACATATACCCTACACACACACACACACACAATCACACAATCACACACACTGCAACTTAATGGGAAGTGTGTTTGTCTCTATCTTTCTTTATCAATTTGGAATAATGATATCAGCCCATGTCACAAGATTATGACAAAACTAAACTGAGATAATGAAACATTACAATTACCAACTGCTAAAAGAATGTTGTTAGATAATATTGCCCACAAATTAAATGTCACCATATGGCCTCCAGATTAGTTCCATAGTGAAAAACTTGGCAATATGTCCTACCAAAGAGTGAGCTTTTACAGTGAGAATAAAATTGTGTACCCCACTATTTGAGGGCTGGAAATAGTCTATTTGTGAAGATTCATTCATCAGCTATGAGTCTATAAATAAGTTTAGGTATATGTTTATATAAACACTGAAATACACATACACACACACACACACACATCCATCTGAACACTCCCTATGTTTGTTTACATATCTCTCTATGTCATTGTAATTTTAATATGGTCCTTCACACATGTGCAGAACCAACTGTTTCTATTATCCTTTCTCACGTACCCCTGTCTCATTTGACATGAAATGTTATACCTCATCTCAGAGTGCACATTAATCAGATTTACAGTCTTCGTATAATGATCATTCCCACCCATTAGGACTTCTGGGTCACCCTGATAGTGAGTTGGCTGCCTCTCACTCTGGGACTATTTGTCATAGTGCAGTTTTCCTTAGAAGATGCAATTCTGCCATAACTATTAACTCTAACACTATTGTAAAAGAATGTTGAGTAAGAGTTTTGTAGTTTTCATTTTCCAGCTATTTTTCTATTCCATCATAAATGCCAATGAATGACCATATTCTAGGAAAGATAAGGGAATACCTAGAACTCGGTCATGAGCACAGGGGAATGGGTCCACTCAAGTTGTTGCAAAGAGACCTAGAAGATATCAGGAAGGGCTGGGAGTAGTGGCTCACACCTGCAATCCCAGCACTTTTGGAGGCTGAGGTGGGTGGATCGCCTGAGGTCAGGAGATGGAGACCAGCCTGACCAACATGGAGAAACCCCATCTCTACTAAAAACACAAAATTAGCCAGGCGTGGTGGCGCATGCCTGTAATTGCAGCTACTTGGGAGGCTGAGCAGGAGAATCACTTGAACCCGGGAGGCGGAGGTTGCGGTGAGCCAAGATCATGCCATTGCACTCCAGCCTGGGAAACAAGAGTGAAACACCATCTCAAAAAAAAAAAAGATATCAGAAAGAAGGTCTACAGGTGTGATGCTTCCCCCAGGCCCTCCTTTCCATAGTATGTTTACTTTTCAGAAGAACCTCTGATGAAATCCAAGTGTTTTGCAACAGGCAGATGATCATCTTCTCCTTGTCTAATGACATGGAAATTAGAACAAGCGAACACAGATGGTGAAACAAAAAGATAAAGCAAATTTGGTTGGTTGAACCTACATTTTGCAATGCTACAGATTTATGAACACTTTTGGTCAAGCAGCCATTCATTGCGATTCATGGAGATCTAAGGTACGGCACTCAAATTCCAAACTTCTGTCTTTCCCAAAGTGGGCCAGTGAATACTTCTTCACCTGTTATACACAAATGTCAAACAACTGCCAGTGTTCTCCAGGGACAAGTCAGTTAGTAATATGAGACACTGAATGAAAGGAACAGTTACACTGAACTGTTGCATGTAGCTGAACACACCATCTAAGTGCCAACAGGCATGCTGAGGAAGTGACCTTATTCAGCAAATATTTTTTGAGAATTCATGACACTGAAGGATACAAAGATGGGTATGAGATAAATTCTCGTTTCCAGAAGCTTACAGTTGAGCACAGACAATCAAACTTGCACATAAATAATCACAAACCAAGGCAGCATGTAATAAACACCCTCAAGAGAGATACACAATGGTTAAGAGCTAAAAAGAGGGAGGATCTTTTTACTGTTCAAGTATTTTAAGAAAGATTTCATGGAGGAGGTGCCTTTTGAACTTGACCCTGAGAAATGCTTACTATGTGAAAAGTGCTGTACACACTCCTCATTCCCTTTTTCCGCACCCATAATGACGTTTTCTCAGATGCACACTCTGCTTCTTCTGGTCCGAGATCTGCACAGGCTAGAAACAGCCTTCTTATCTCAACCTAACCTAACATCTATACCTCAGGGAAGCCATTTGTGACTCAAAAATGAAACCTCATCACCTTGCTAGCATAGCAGTTTGCACCTGTCTTTTCCAGCACCAAACATAATGTGCAATTTTGCATTCATTTGGGTGACCTTTTAATATTAAGAACTGCCTACCCACCTAGACAGTAAGTTCCATAAGGAGGGCACCTTGTCTCATTTGTTCAATGCTATATCCTTACAACTAGCTGTAAGCACCTATAGAAGGCACTCAGTAACATTGGCCATATGCCTAAGTGACTGACATGAGAAAAAAGTATACAGTTAAGAAACACTGAAGGCTAAACAGGAAATAGTTACATAGTAGCCAAAAAATAAAAATATAGGTATAATGAAAAGTCAGCCAAGCATAAGAGGCCACACTATCGAATGTGAATTTTTACTTATCCTTCCATGAACTCTTCCTGAATCTCACCAGCCAGGACACATTCTTGCTTCTAAGTAATTTCTGCATTTTCTATGGAATGGTTTCTGTTAACCTTGTTCTTCATTAAACTGTGTGAGGACAGAGAAACATCTTATTCATGTTTATATCCTCCATAACCCAGAGCACAATGTTCATAATAGGTTCTTTTTACAAGCATAATTTTGCTATATAGATATATCGTGTAGTGGTGAAGTCTGGCCTTTTAGAGTATCCATCACCTGAATAATGTACATTATACCCATTAGGTAATTTCTCAACATCCACTCCACATTCTACTCCCTCACCTTTCAGTCTCCAATGCCTATCATTCTACACTCTATGTCCATGTGTACACATTATTTCTTTCTCACTAATAAGTGAGAACACACAGTATTTTTCTGTTTCTGAGTTGTTTCCCTTAAGACAATGACCTCCGGTTCCATGCATGTACTAGAAAAAGACACAATTTCATTCTTTTCTATGACTGA
This sequence comes from Rhinopithecus bieti, assembly GCF_001698545.2. Classification (NCBI taxonomy): domain Eukaryota; kingdom Metazoa; phylum Chordata; class Mammalia; order Primates; family Cercopithecidae; genus Rhinopithecus; species Rhinopithecus bieti. The sequence continues at coordinate 841,335 of NW_016828141.1, forward strand.
GTAGTACTCCACTGTACACATGTATAGCACATTTTCTTTATTCAATCCATCTGTTGATGGACAGTTAGGTTGATTCCATATTTTTATTATTATGAATACTGTTGCAATAAACATACGAATGCAGGTATCTTCTTGATATAACAATTTTTTTTCCTTTGGGTAGATACTCAGTAGTGGGATTGCTGGGTTGAATGGTAGTTCTATTTGTAGTTATTTGAGAAATCTCAATACTGTTTTCCAAAGAGGTTGTACTAACTTATATTCTCACCAATTGTGTATGAGTGTTCCATTTTCTCTGCATCCTCATCAACATCCGTTATTTTTGTATTTTTAGTAATAGCTATCCTGACTGGTATAAGATGCTAACTCATTGTGGTTTTAATTTGCCCTTTTCTGATGATTAGTGATAAGCATTTTTCATATGCTTGCTGGCCATTTGTATATCTTCTTTTGAAAAATACATATTCATGTCCTTTGCCCACTTTTTAATGGGATTATTTTTGTTGTTGTTGCTGTCATTTAGTTGTAGGAGTTCCTTGTAAATTCCAGATATTAGTATTCTGTTGGATGAATAATTTGCAAGTATTTTCTTCCATTCTGTAGGCTCTCTGTTCATTCTGTTGATTATGTAATCCAATAGGAGTTTATAAAAGAGACTGGGATTTGAAAGATATTTGTGTTGGTTACTAAGATATTGCCTCTTAGCTCTAAACCCATCCTTCTGTTCTTTGTTTTCTGATGCAGACCCCATGGTTCAGCAAACTACATTTGCTGCACTTGAACAAGTGGAAGACTGTTCACATCTGCCAGAAGAAACCCTGGGGAAGGCAAGAAAGCAAGAGGAGGGAGAAGGAACTTACCCCTTCCTGCTTTGCTGTCCTTTTTGATTACATTACCCCAGGATTAGAACATCACCTGGGCAGCAGCAGTTGGTCCCACTTTCCAGCTTCCTGTACACTCCCAGAACCAGCCTTATCATACCCTCAGCACCAGCACCAGTTGATGGTGCCCCCTCCTCAAAGGTCTCAGCTCCTTGCCAAAGTCTCATAAAACTACCTCCTCAGAAGACTGGGTTCCAGCTCAGTGAGATCTTGTCTGAGCTTGCAGACAAGACCCCCTAAAACCCCACTTTTTCCCTTTAATTTACCCTAAATATGCAATTGCTTCTTGCAGTTATTCACTCTGTGTTATTCTAGTATTATTTTTCTAGCACCTCTCCTCAACCTGCTTGAATAATTTCTATATTAGATCACTTCTGATAAAATATCTCACATTATCTAGTTTCCTGGCCACACACCGACTATTGATTGTTAGGGACCAGTGAGAAGGCTAATGTAATAGCCTTGCTATTACCTTGCTCAGGAAAAAGACAATACGTCCCTGAAATCACAAGATGAGAATAAGAATGAAAAGATATTAACAATAACATCAGCTAATGCTTACTGAGCAATAGGCCCACATGCTTTGTATGAAACATGTAATTTAATCATTGCAAAATCCCTATAATGTAGTTAGTATCAATAGACCTACTACTATACAAGGAAATTGAAATATGAAGAAGTTAAATGGCTTGTGCAGGATCACCAGAGAGTAAATAGTGAAATAGGCAGAGACCTGTTCCTATCTAAGCAAAAAGCCAACACTTTAAGCACCTCTGTACTTACCCGGTTTCCCTGACACCACAACTACTCACAGAAATTACAAGTAATCTATACAAAGTAACATAACAAAGCAAAAATATAGTACAGGAGTACAAGGGAAAGGAATTCACTTTGACAAGTTCTGAGATGTAGCCAAGCTCCATGGGATAAGTTAGCATATAAATATTTAATATACCTTAGGTACTTGAATTCCCAGTTGTTAATTGTTTCATTTTCTTATTTGGATTTCAAATTACTTTTCTTTGATTTAAGAGGCAAATAAACTAAAATGTGGAGCTCAGTAGACATAATCTACATTTGTGTTTACTGAATGTCTGAATTTTGACAACTAAAAACCTAGTGAAACAAAGTGAGATTAAATAGACTTTATTTCTCAGGGAATCTCTTCTTTCCTTGGGGCTATATTAATCTGCTCTTAACACACAGAAAAATTAAGTTCTTAAAATTATTTAGAGTACCTCAAAAGTATAGCATAAAACTTTATAAAAGATGGATAGATATAAATAATATAGAACCTATTTCAGTCTCTGGTGGTTTATGTTCATCAGAGCTATTCCAAAAATTAACTGTCATAAAGTACATAGAGTATTTGGTCTAATGCCTATTGCCTCTACTCAGGACAGCCTCTACTTTACATATTTAAATAAAAGGTAAGTAAACGTAGAGACCAGGAGTTCAAAAATAAACATGAACTTGAGGAAAATGCAAGATGCATGTGAAATATTGAAGCACCATTCTACTAGAAAAAAGAACCCCACTTTTCACCACCACTATCAGAAATAAGGAAAGGAGAGTCAATAAAACAGAGTGTTTAGTAGCAAATGCTCTGGAAAAGATAATCTTGGAGTCAAATCCTGGTGCCGCCACTGATTGTATTACCTTGGACAAGTTACTTAACCTCCACAGTCTTCTCAGCTTCTTTTTCTACAACATTAAGATAATAATACTTTCCTATGTTAAAAAGCTAAGCGCAGTATCTGGAATATGCTAAGCACTCAATAAATGTTAACTCTCATTTTACCTGGAAAACACGGAGTATAAAGGGATTGTGTGTATGCATGAACCTAAATATATTTGTGTAGTAGTTATACATTATATTAATAAGATACATAAATATATTAACACTGTATACATTATCCATTGATAATCCATTGATAATACATCCAATGATAATGTATTATACCAACAATACATTATCAGTAAGTATCAAATTCTTACACAAATTGCAAGTTTGTTGATATTTCTCTAACTCAGGAAGGGAGTAACTGATACTCAGAATCCAGGAGAAACAGTCTGCTCCCCATTTTCACACTTCTGAAATATGTAAGGCACAGGTGAAGATGCTACTGCAGACAAAAGAACCCTTGAGTGGGAGCCAGAAGACTCCATGACTTCAAACAAATCCCTTTGACCTTTCTAAGTTGAAGTTTCTTCATTGGATAAATGGAGATATTCTCAACTTCCTTAGAGGAGTTTTGAGGGATTTAGTAAAATCACATAACTTTTGGCAATGTAAGTAAATGAACTTTGCAAAACACTCTGTAAGGTCCTTTCATAACTTCTGCTAATATTGTCTTCAGTGGGATCAGTTGGTCATGAATCCTGCCTCCCCAGAGAAGAACGATGAGACTAAGTCTTCTTTACTAGATATTATATATGGAGAGCAAAGCACAAATTTCTTTCCTGAATGGCTGAATTAATCCAGACATTGAAAACATATACTCCAGAGTGAGAGAAAGCTGATTAGCATCTCTCACAGGAAAAGGCATTCAGATTGGACATGTTTATTTTCTCTGCCTCCCCTTCAACATACACATATCAATTATGGAAACTCCCAGAACTACACAGGGGTACAACCAAGGCCATATTGGGTAAAAGCCTGGCTTTATATGGAAAGTTGAAGAGGGAAATATGCACATCAATTTCAAATAGTTGATTTTCAAGCCCAAATCCCACTCTTGAATTCTGATATGCAACTTGCCATTCTCTCCTGTGAAACTAAAATTTCAAAAAGAAGCCCCAAATGTAAGTCAACTATGAAATTTGGGTACAAATGCCATATTCTCTCTGCAATATACTCTCTGAGCCTATCCAGTGTAATGGAATGAAAAGAAAGCAGACTTTGACTCAGATCAAACTTAATTTCAATCCAGGTTCTGTTACTGTGAGGCCCTAAATAAGTCATGAAGTCATCCTTGCTGTAGCATTGTCTTCAGTAAAATAATGATCATATAATGTCTATTTTCCAGTGCTATTCCAAGAATTAACTGTCATAAGGTACACATAACATTTGGTTTAGTGTCTATTGCATCTACTCAGGACTGCCTCCAAGAAGTGATGACCCGAGGCTTCCAATGGTCAGACAGAAATTGAACATATTCAACCTCTTATTCCTCTGTGATATGTGATAGTTATTCTGATTACAAAAGCCCTCTATATCAGGAATGTGATATTAATTCACAATATATGTGCTTAGCAAGTCAAATTCTCTAGGAAGAAAATGATATTTTTATCCAGAAAAACATAAAACAATGCAAAATGTTATACTTTCGCACAGTCAAAACAATTGCTCCAGAAAGTTGGAGCAGAGAAAAAAGGAATGCTATTTTGGTGTTCACATGGCTATAAGGAAGATGCTGAAATCTGCACGTTCTCCTAAGTGCATGGATCACTCAAGGTATAGAACATTCTGTTCACGCTGCCCTAAGGCTAATTGAAAGGCTTCTGCAAGGTAAACAGATCTTAGAAAGTTTTGATTTTGGGGATTTTCTGGAAAAGTTATTTATTTACTTATTATTTGGAGAGAGGCACCCTTTCCAGTAAAGGAGTCTCTTGTAAATTAGCCCTTTAACAAATGCCTCTACCAGTCACCCCCAACAGCTTTTCTGCGCAGGAAGCCAACATAAAGGAAAGTTAGTAAGTCAAGCATATGTATACAAAAGTATACATATAATTCAAGGGCATTTCTGAAAACGTATAAAGCAGGATAGGAGGCCTATCCTTTAAGGTTACTGTTCTATTTCTAAAATGAAACTCTACTATTGGAAGAACTAGGGTAGCAGTCTCATAGCTATTGCCCTAAAATTGAAGGGCTACCTTTCTAGGGGTGAGTGTTCCCATAGGATGCAAGCTCAGTCCTGTGATTCAATGCATCCCCAGACCTTCAGGGAGGCTCTGGAAAATAGGATCTGTCCAACTGACAAGTGACCAGTTGATCAAAGCTGCTGAATGCACCATGACAAAATCTTCACTCTCTAGCAGCACATAGAAAGAATGGCCTTGCTGATTCTGGCCCTGGGTTGAAGCACTAGCTCTGATCTCTCTACCCCTTACAAGTAATGTGATGTAAGGAAGTGACAAACTTCTGGTCCCCCATTTCTTCATCTGTAGGATATTTAAAGTGTCTCTGGATCTTATCAGAAAGTCCAATCCCTGGCATATGATTGAAATAGATTTTACATCATCATTTGATATTCAACTTAATTATTATATCAGTTGTTCACATGTTTTTTCCTCAGAAATATTTGATTCTACGTAATGTTTTCAAATTAATTTTTTAATATTACACCACTATATGATATTTACTATATCAAGGTTTCCTTTTGCTCTATATGTATCTTTTCTAACTTATTTGTCAAGTACTTACACTGATTTATTTTTATTAGTACATTCCTCTTAAGGTTTTTCTTCCAAAGAAAATTCTGATTTGGACCACTGAAACCTAATGATCATTTACAATGTCTTAAAATATTTTGGCTGGGCGCGGTGGCTCATGCCTGTAATCTCAGCACTTTGGGAGGCCGAGGTGGGCAGATCACCTGATGTCAGGAGTTCAAGAACAGCCTGGCCAACATGACGAAACCCCATCTCTACTAAAAATACCAAAATTAACTGGGCATGGTGGCGGGTGCCTGTAATCCCAGCTATTTGGGAGGAAGGAGAATTGCTTGAACCTGGGGGGCAGAGGTTGCGGTGAGCTGAGATCACACCACTGCACTCCAGCCTGGGTGACAGAGCAAGACTCTGTCTCAAATACATATATATATAATATTTTGGATATAGTTTTATTTTAAAATGGAAAAATAGTTTGTGATATCTTAGAGAGAATTAAATACTAAAGATATGTTTTATTTACTTTTCTGTTAGAAAATGCAATAACACTGGAGACGAAAATCAAATTTAATATTATTATCTTCTCCAGAAAGTAAGAATGTATTTATACTTTCACTGTTTATATTAAAAAGCAAGTAAGATCCGCCATGCCCGGTAAGATGAGAATTTTTAAAGAAATTTACAGCAAAGTTTTCTAGGTTAGCAGTAATTGCTAATCATTGAGTTGAAAGAGTAAAAGAGACTGATCAGTTTTCCATCAAGCAGAGACCAGGGGCATTTCTCACAAATAAGACATGGTTTTGGCAGACGTCACTGACCGCTCACACAGGAGGGACATCTTAAACTAAACAGACCTGTTTGATCTTCTACTTGGCGACTCATCTCATAGCCATTGATTGCTGTGAAGACTAGCAGTGAACATTTAACTCTTAGAAAATCTTGAGTTAAATAAAGTGATAGTGCCATGTAAAACATATTGTATTATTCATATTAAAAAAATTAAAGTGAACATTGCACGGAAACTTGGGAAGTCTTTGAGAGAAAAGAACAGAGGAGGATGTATCTTCCTAAAGTTTTAATGTCGGACAGAAAATGGCATTTTGTTAATATCTTACATTTATGTCCCTTGTGGAATAGCTTTCTCTGGGTATATTCTTGACTGCCCCACATTTGCAAACAAACCAATCTTAACCAGGTTTCAAACCAATCTTAACCCGGTTGAAATAGCATCCATTCCCTGGGGCTTACTTTACTCCCTTCTTTCCCTGGTTGGAATTAATCTCTCTATCCTACAAAGGGCCAAAATACGTTTACAAGAAGCTCCACCACACAGGCTGTGTGACCTTGGGTGAAATACTTAACTTCTCTGAACTTTAACTGTAAAATAGAGTTTCAAGTTTCCTATTTTTAAAAGGAGGGTAATAATAGTACCTTCTTTATAGACTTATTATAGTGATTAAATGAGGTCACATTTACAGCAGATGTTCCACATTTCCTGCTTGGAAGACAGCCTGTCCATTGTGAGTGCTGGATAAGTGTTTGTTAAGTAATGAAATAAAGTATATCGCAAATGTGACTCACTGTCTTTATCTTCTCTTGTAGCCTAGAAGCTTTTCCCAGTTAAAGACAATATCTTCAAACCCCCATATTTAGTAAACTTTTTCTGGTTTTGGTAGCAGTTATAAATATCTGCTCATTAAAAAAAAAAAGTGAACTCCAGGTTTTGCTACCAATTAGTCATTTTAAAAGATTGGCCTGAAAGAACCAACACTGAAGATATTCATATTTTTTCATACTTTCTTAGGCTATGATTAGGCCTCAATTACATCATCAGTGCTTATGACACACCACAGGCACTTAATAAACAGGTGCCAAGTGAATAAGATCTAGTGAGCAAATAACTCTTTATCTCAAATTACTAAAATGTCTAATATTTTACAGGGAATAATTCTGTTTCTACATTATCGCATTAACTAAAAATGTGTGTCAAGGAGATGTTATATACAATTTGAATAAAAGTTTTTCAACATCTCTGGAAGGCATGTTTACCATAAGGCCCTACATTAATTAATGTACCAGTTAATCAACAGGTGTCAATTAAACCTCTAGTAGTGCTCCTCCCTGTGCTAATGGCAGAGTGTATTTCAAAAGAAGTATAAGATACATCCTCAGTGGATTTACAGACTAGATGGAAAGGATATAGCTAACACTGTGGTTCCAAACCATTTGATCAGCACTCTGAGTGAAGTAACTCGAGAGAGGTCAGAGCACCAGGAACTGGACTAGAGGCTGATGGATGGGAAGAATTCACATGAATGACACATGAGAAGAGAAGGCAGTGACACATTCATCCTGATACCTCACTGCTCATACTGCTTTGCTCATACTCATCACACTAAGCTGAACTGAACTCCTCTGACTGCAAAACCATAGCCAAGAAGCCAAACCTGCAATGTCTGGTGGCAGCAGGGGAGGCTCAGGAGACAAGATCAATTAGAACAGGGCTTCTTAAGGGAAAGTGGTCCCCACACTGGTGATTCAGCTCGCATGCCCACAGACTGACTGGGCCAGCTTGCCTTCCATTGTCTGCCAACCCTTGCCTGGCTCTCCTGACTGCATCCTGACCTATTCCCAATCCTTTGGTCTTTTTTTTTGGATAGATTACTATGGATTTTTGTTGCTCCATTTGACTTAAACATTAGTTTCCAAATAAAATATAAGCCAATTCTCTGCACATTTTGAAGTGGCTCACTCAAGGCTGTAATGTTTAAAAATTGATATTTCTCAGAGGGTTTTGTGTATTTTCCCCCCGCTACTTCAGAAATAATTAGGTGAGTTATATTAAACAGTTCTAAAAGAAGGTACCTTTCTTTTAGGCATTTTTTCCCCCTCTCATTCCCCAAACATTTCATTACTATTTTATCCCTTCTGAGCCTAGCCAGAAACTTGGCCTCCTTTGACTCCCAAACATACCAAGTTATTAAAAATACCTTTCAGCCAATATTAAGGAAGGGTCAGCGAAATGAACTCAAAATGGGGCTTAAGCAGAGCACAATGATTTCTTTGACTTAGTGTAGGAAATGAATAATGATGATTTTGGACGGCCAGTTTCTTTCACTAATCTGTTGCTGAACTCTATCAGACATGAATGTTTCTCCTTGTCAGATTTCCTAATATTTCTCCATTGTGCTGTCACCAAGACATGAGAGTTAGCTGACATGACAAGAGCTTATCTCACTCAAAAAAGGTCAACATTCCACAGAAAGTTATGGGACCTTCAGTTAGTATTAAGAGGAAAGTGAAGTTAGAAGCTTAGCACTCACAAGGTTTATACAGGAAAAGAAAGGCATACACACTATTTTCAGGCTGCTGCTAATTGAGTCTTATTTGGATTGGAGCCTTCTGAAAGGAATCAACACATCAGGAATGGGTAAGCTAACAGGGAGAAGACAGCTGCTGAATATAATTCTGGAGACAGCAGCCCTGCTGCTTAGATCTCAGATAACACAGAGGTTCAGTATGTAATTGACTATGGAACAAGAAGAACATTGTTTTGTAAAAGAAGGTACCTTTGCTGGGGTCCACAGAAACAGTTATGGTTCTTACCTCTAAGGGAGAACTGTGTTTAACTGTGGCTTTTAGATTTACCTTACCAAATCTGCATTTGTTGCAAAAGTAAACCACACTCTAGAGTAAAGCAAAATTCATCAGTAAGGCTAAAATTTTGCAGAGAGAAATAAGAAGGGTGTATAGTATTTAAATAAGAACTCAGCATCCCAACAAAGATCTTCTTAATCAGAACAAAAGAGAACAAATCATTAAATGCAGTAATCCACTGAGATTCACCTGAAGGTATGTCACACAACTTTCATAAATCCCAAATTTATGATACCAGTATAATATACTATTACTACACAAGAAGTAGCTGTGAATAACTCACAAAGATTACTGTGTATGACACAGAAAACAAAAGAGAAGAAAAGCTGCAGGGACAGCAGCTGCTCTGACTGCATGTGCACTGGCTCATTCACCAACACACAATTCAAATTCAAACCTCAGCAAAATAACTTGTCATAAGCCATGATCCCCTATAAGGTCCTCTTCAAATAGACAAAATAGTGACATTTAATTCATAAAGACAAGGTTCCACTCTCTTGCTGAGCAAGTAATCCAATCAACTGTAGTGTAGTTTCATCAGTATTGGAGAAAAGGCAATTTTCTTTCAAGATTTGACACCCTTCATACCCTCTGCCTATAATTCCAGATGGTAGGTGTAGGTGGTAGAAATGTTAGGTTGAGCAGAATGATAGTACCTAAAGAGGAATGAATAGTACCAGGAAATGCATGACTCATGGCATTCTAATTTTCTTGAAGTTCTTTTGTACATTTGTATCAAGATTTTCCACAAAATTCAATCCTGACTTTAATTGTAACTTTAAGAGTCCTTTATTGAATTTCTATTATTGCACAGCACTTACACCACATGAGGTATAAAAGAAGCACATAATGTCATTGAGAGGCCAGAAAAAAACAAATGTGCAGAGAACAATATACCTATGGCTGTCAGCCTGTAACATAGGTAACCTGTATCTGTAGTCCTAACTTGGTTCTAAATCCCATAGTGCCTTCTCTGTTTTTCCCAAGGAGAAGGCACCATGGGATTTAGAACCAAGCTAGGGCTACAGACATATGTTATAGGCTGACTGTGAAAGTTCTACCAAAGTTTCTACTTTGAAGAACGAGCAAAAAGAGGTCGGGCAAGGTGGCTCACACCTGTAATGTCAGCACTTTGGGAGGCCGAGGTGGGGAGATCACCTGAGATCAGGAGTTCAAGACCAGCCTGGCAAACATGGTGAAACCCCATCTCTACTAAAATTACAAAAATTAGCCAGGCATGGTGGGGGATGCCTGTAATCCCAGCTATTCGGGAGGCTGAGGAAAGAGAATTGCTTGAACCCAGGAGGTGGAGGTTGCAGTGAGTCAAGATCATACCACTGCACTCCAGCCTGGGTAACAGAGTGAGACTCCATCTCAAAAAATATACTTAAAAATAAATAAAGATAAAAAGAAGGGGCAAAAGAGATACTGGCTAAAGTCTTAAGCAATAAATTCAGCAAAGGCAAAAAGACAGGTAAGTGTGTGGGGCTTTAAGGAACCATTAACTGAACCATCTTATTGGAGCAAAGGGCTCATTTAAAGGCATGAGTGAAAGTGACAGATGGAGTAATGGTCATATTCCTTTCATTATCACACTTCACACAACAAACCTTTGTGCTCCATTGCACTTAAATACCAAGAAAACACTTACCAAAGGACAATATTAACACATTTATGTCAACCATATGATCTCTGCATACAGATCATAGCAATCAAGCTTCCAACCTTTTGTTGCATGCCTACTATGTGCCAGGAATTGTCCTAGCACTTCCCTTCCAATTCCCCATCCTATTTAATCACTTCACATTCTACCACTCACAAATTGTAGATTTATTTTACTCTCAGCCACACATAAAATACTCCAACCTAACAATTTTTAATTCTATCGGTATGATATTCTTTCATCCATCTAATATTTCCACCTTAGATCAGAACCATTTCACATTTCAATTTCTACATTACCCCCTAGACTCCAGGCTTATAGTTTTATAAAATAAGATTGTAAAATAAAAACCCATCTTCTCCCTCCCCTCAGAAAAGGAGAGAAGTAAGTGTGTAACAGCTAATATCTATAACGGTTTTACTATGCTGAGTGCTTTCTAGGTAAAGCTGTTTCATTTAATGGCCCAGCAACACTGTTGAAAAAGGAAGAACCTGGAGTATGGAGAGACTGAATAACTCCTACCAGGTTCATGTAATCAGTAACTGGTGGAGCTAGACTTTTTAATCAGGTCTAACTCAGAACCTAAATCTTTTAAGATCACAAGCTTAGTCATAATATTTAATTCAGTGCCTTTTCTTTACCTATAAAATAAACCATTTTTTGTAGTACTGGCAATGTAACTCTTGAATTAGATTGTGTGGGTTCAGATTTCAAATGTGTCATTTACCAGCTGTGCAAACTTGGACATAATAATTAATATCCCTAATTATGAATTTATCATCTATAAAATGGGTAATATTAGTTTCTTTACACACCATTGTTATAAGGTCAGGAGATAATGCATGTAAAACATATACAGGGCCTAACATAGTAAGTGCTTAATAAGAACTGATGAAGGAATAATTGTTAGTTACATAAATGAATGAGTGAATGAATTTCCTTTACATGCATCTCTTTATATAAATATATCACTCATAGTAACAAGTGTAGGTAAGGACATCTACTCGATCCCTCATTGTTAGGGTTAAAAACTGCTTGTGTTAATTTTTAGGAGAAGCCATTAAATGCCTTATACTAAAGGGAAAATAATGGGAGGCATTATCATAATCATTATCATCATGATGACAACCATCAAAATTAATGAAAACCTATTACATGTAAGATATCAAGGTTAAAAAAGAGACATATGGCAAAGATGCCATCTTCAAACCTACATAGTAATGCAGTATGTGTATCTTGATCAGTGAATAATTAGATTGTACAACTGCAGTGGAACAAAAGTTCTACCATTCCTGTTGCTCATACATAGAGATGCACATGGGTCACCTACATGCTTCCTGACTTGCTTTTGCTTTCTCCTCAGATATTACCCAAACCTAAAAGTATGATTTTTTACAAGTTAATAATTTTCTTTTAAGAAGTGTTGTCAAAGTTTCCCCTCAATCCTAATTTAAGGTAAGTATAAAATTATAATATGAAAATCTAAGAATTCACATGTTTTAAAAGGAAAAAAGATAAATCAGTAGCAAAGAGCTGGTAACAGATGGCGACTTAGCAGTTAAAGCAGCATTTTTATTATATTTCATATAGTAAAGTTTTTCTATGACTCTGCTGTTCAAATGAACACCCACAGGTTCACCATCTAGAAGTGTCATGTCCCCTAACTTTGGAGAACAAGTTGGTTCCCAGAGTTCAATACCCTCAAGGTCATTTACTTTCTCTAAATGTCTACCCTCCTCACAGCATTCACTTGTTCCCCCTATTACAAATCAACCAATCTTACAGCTTGTAGAACAGAAGTCAAGAATTCACTGAATCTTAAAATAATACTATAATATCATTGCCAGGGAAGATGAACTGTTGCTTTTCTTCGCTTTCAGACTCAATGCTTTGTATTTATTGTTTCCTTTTTTGACCAGTCCTAGAATCCAAGGTTAACACAGAGGAATATCCTCCTAGAAGGAATGAAATAACCCCTTCATTGCTCACTCTGTTATATTTATCCAAGTTAAGAGATCTTAAATAAGGAGGGAAAGAATAGATAAAGGTAAAGCTAAAAAGCAGACTAAAGAAAACATGGAAAAGCAGAGGTGGCAATGTAACTAGGTTTAATTTCAGAGCAAATGAAAACAAAAATACAACATAAACACCTACACTAAAAAAGAACATTCTCAAATAAGCAACATGACTTTACACCTCAAGGAACTAGAAAAAGAGGAAGAAACTAAGCCTAAAATTATCAGAAGGAAGGAATTAATAAAGATTAGAGAAGTAAATCAAATAAGAAACAGACAACAATAAAAAAATCAATAAACAAGAGTTGATTTTTTGAAAACATCAACAAAATCAACAAACTCAGCTAGGCTAGTAAGAAAAATTGGAGAAGACTCAAATAAATAAAATCAGAAATAAAAGAGAAGATATTACAATGGATGACTCAGAAATGAAAACTATCATTAGGGACTATTGTGAACAATTATATGCTAACAAACTGGATAATCTAAAGGAAATAGATAAATTTCTACAAATATGCAAGTTATTGAAGCTGAATCAAGAAGAAATAGTCTAAGTAGACAAAGTGCACAAGGAAGACATTTCATTCAGTAATCAAAAGGGTCTCAAAAAAGAAAAGCTCAGGATCAGACGACTTCACTGGTGAATTCTAGTAAACAATCAAAGAAGAACTGATAATAATCCTTCTTTAACACTTCCAAAAAAAATAAAATAGGAGAAATCACTTCCAGACTCATCTTATGAGGAGAGGACCATCCTGATCAAAACCAGACAAAGATACAAGAAGAAAGGGAAACTAAAAGCCAATATTCCTGATAAATGCAGATGCAAAAATCCTTAATCAAATACTAGCAAACAGCATTCAGCAGAACATTAAAAGGATCATACACCATGACCAAGTGGGATTTATCCTTGGGATGCAAAGATGGCTCAACATAAGGAAATCAATCAATATGATGCACCACACTAACAGAATGAAGGCCAAAAACAATATGATCATCTCAATAAATTCAGGAAAAGCATTTGACAAAGTTCATCATTCTTTCATGATAAAAACTCTCAACAAAATAGGTATAGAAGGAAATTGTTTCAACACAATACAGGCCATATATGAAAAGCCCACAGCTAACATAATAATCAATGGGCAAAAACTGAAAGTTTTTCTTTAAGTTCTTGTATGAGATATGGATGTCCATTCTCACTACATCCATTCAACACAGTACTGGAAGTCCTAGCCAGAACAATTAGACAATTAGACAATAATAAAAGAGAATGAAAGAAAAGACCTCTTCAAGGAGAACTACAAACCACTGCTCAGTGAAATAAAAGAGGACACAAACAAATGGAAGAGCATTCTATGCTCATGGATAGGAAGAATCAATATCATGAAAGTGGCCATACTGCCCAAGGTAATCTATAGATTCAGTGCCATCCCCATTAAGCTACCAAGGACTTTCTTCTCTGAATTGGAAAAAACTGCTTTAAAGTTCATATGGAACCAAAAAAGACCCTGCATTGCCAAGACAATCCTAAGTCAAAAGAACAAAGCTGGAGGCA